>NC_091129.1:132752300-133052300 GCF_040183065.1 Periplaneta americana
AATCGTCATTTTGACCTTCCAAAACTGACTTTTCTCTACACAAGGAGAACGAAGGGGCTCAGAGGCCCGCCCTTTTAACTGTAGCATCCCCGCATCTTCACTAATAATCAGCGCTAAAATCTGGTAAATCCGCCGCACTTTTTTCTAGCCTTAATTTTTGGGTACCTAATATATTTGAGACTCTAATTCCGGAAATAATGGCCATACCGAGGAACGGGATGCGGCCCTGTATTCCCCATTGATTTGCTTCTTACACGATAGCATCAAAACGGCAATCACGAACACTTTCTGATTTTCGAGAAAAGAAGGGGAAGGGTTTAAACCACTATTCCGCCAACATTCTTACCCCCATAATTCCGCACTACGTGTAGTCGCAACAAAGCCGATGAGTGCGTTGAATGCAGCTCGTCGAACTCTATCTTCAGTATAAAGGACAACTCTCTATCCCTTTCCGTTTGGAAGGGTGAGGCCGGCAAAATTTCAAAAAATCGTCATTTTGACCTTCCAAAACTGTCTTTTCTCTACACAAGGAGAACGAAGGGGCTCAGAGGCCCGCCCTTTTAACTGTAGCATCCCCGCATCTTCACTAATAATCAGCGCTAAAATCCGGCAAATCCGCCGCACTTTTTTCTAGCCTTACTTTTTGGTTACCTAAAATATTTGAGTCTCTAATTCCGGAAATAATGGCCATACCGAAGAACGGGATGCGGCCCTGTATTCCCCACTGACTTGCTTCTTACACGATAGCATCAAAACGGCAATCGCGAACACTTTCTGATTTTCGAGAAAAGAAGGGGATTCCGCCGACATTCGTAGCCCCATAACTCCGCACTACCTGTAGTGACAACAAAGCCGATGAGTGCGTTGAATACAGCTCGTCGAAATCTATCTTCAGTATTAAGGACAACTCTCTATCCCTTTCCGTTTGGACGGGAGAGGCCGGCAAAATTAAAAAAAATGGTCATTTTGACCTTCCAAAACAGACTTTTCTCTACACAAGGAGAACGAAGGGGCTCAGAGGCCCGCCCTTTTAACTGTAGCATCCCCGCATCTTCACTAATAATCAGCGCTAAAATCTGGTAAATCCACCGCACTTTTTTCTAGCCTTAATTTTTGGGTACCTAATATATTTGAGTCTCTAATTCCGGAAATAATGGCCATACCGAGGAACGGGATGCGGCCCTGTATTCCCCACTGACTTCCTTCTTACACGATAGCATCAAAACGGCAATCGCGAACACTTTCTGATTTTCGAGAAAAGAAGGGGAAGGGTTTAAACCACTATTCCGCCAACATTCTTACCCCCATAATTCCGCACTACGTGTAGTCGCAACAAAGCCGATGAGTGCGTTGAATACAGCTCGTCGAACTCTATCTTCAGTATAAAGGACAACTCTCTATCCCTTTCCGTTTGGACGGGAGAGGCCGGCAAAATTTAAAAAAATCGTCATTTTGACCTTCCAAAACTGTCTTTTCTCTACACAAGGAGAACGAAGGGGCTCAGAGGCCCGCCCTTTAACTGTAGCATCCCCGCATCTTCACTAATAATCAGCGCTAAAATCCGGCAAATCCGCCGCACTTTTTTCTAGCCTTAATTTTTGGGTACCTAATATATTTGAGACTCTAATTCCGGAAATAATGGCCATACCGAGGAACGGGATGCGGCCCTGTATTCCCAACTGACTTGCTTCTTACACGAAAGCATCAAAACGGCAATCGCGAACACTTTCTGATTTTCGAGAAAAGAAGGGGAAGGGTTTAAACCACTATTCCGCCAACATTCTTACCCCCATAATTCCGCACTACGTGTAGTCGCAACAAAGCTGATGAGTGCGTTGAATACAGCTCGTCGAACTCTATCTTCAGTATAAAGGACAACTCTCTATCCCTTTCCGTTTGGACGGGAGAGGCCGGCAAAATTTAAAAAAATCGTCATTTTGACCTTCCAAAACTGACTTTTCTCTACACAAGGAGAACGAAGGGGCTCAGAGGCCCGCCCTTTAACTGTAGCATCCCCGCATCTTAACTAATAATCAGCGCTAAAATCCGGCAAATCCGCCGCACTTTTTTCTAGCCTTACTTTTTGGGTACCTAAAATATTTGAGTCTCTAATTCCGGAAATAATGGCCATACCGAGGAACGGGATGCGGCCCTGTATTCCCCACTGACTTGCTTCTTACACGATAGCATCAAAACGGCAATCGCGAACACTTTCTGATTTTCGAGAATAGAAGGGGAAGGGTTTAAACCACTATTCCGCCAACATTCTTACCCCCATAATTCCGCACTACGTGTAGTCGCAACAAAGCCGATGAGTGCGTTGAATACAGCTCGTCGAACTCTATCTTCAGTATAAAGGACAACTCTCTATCCCTTTCCGTTTGGACGGGAGAGGCCGGCAAAATTTAAAAAAATCGTCATTTTGACTTTCCAAAACAGACTTTTCTCTACACAAGGAGAACGAATGGGCTCAGAGGCCCGCCCTTTTAACTGTAGCATCCCCGCATCTTCACTAATAATCAGCGCTAAAATCCGGCAAATCCGCCGCACTTTTTTCTAGCCTTAATTTTTGGGTACCTAATATATTTGAGACTCTAATTCCGGAAATAATGGCCATACCGAGGAACGGGATGCGGCCCTGTATTCCCCACTGACTTGCTTCTTACACGATAGCATCAAAACGGCAATCGCGAACACTTTCTGATTTTCGAGAAAAGAAGGGGATTCCGCCGACATTCGTAGCCCCATAACTCCGCACTACGTGTAGTGACAACAAAGCCGATGAGTGCGTTGAATACAGCTCGTTGAACTCTATCTTCAGTATAAAGGACAACTCTCTATCCCTTTCCGTTTGGACGGGAGAGGCCGGCAAAATTTCAAAAAATCGTCATTTTGACCTTCCAAAACAGACTTTTCTCTACACAAGGAGAACGAAGGGGCTCAGAGGCCCGCCCTTTTAACTGTAGCATCCCCGCATCTTCACTAATAATCAGCGCTAAAATCCGGCAAATCCGCCGCACTTTTTTCTAGCCTTACTTTTTGGGTACCTAAAATATTTGAGTCTCTAATTCCGGAAATAATGGCCATACCGAAGAACGGGATGCGGCCCTGTATTCCCCACTGACTTGCTTCTTACACGATAGCATCAAAACGGCAATCGCGAACACTTTCTGATTTTCGAGAAAAGAAGGGGAAGGGTTTAAACCACTATTCCGCCAACATTCTTACCCCCATAATTCCGCACTACGTGTAGTCGCAACAAAGCCGATGAGTGCGTTGAATACAGCTCGTCGAACTCTATCTTCAGTATAAAGGACAACTCTCTATCCCTTTCCGTTTGGACGGGTGAGGCCGGCAAAATTTCAAAAAATCGTCATTTTGACCTTCCAAAACTGACTTTTCTCTACACAAGGAGAACGAAGGGGCTCAGAGGCCCGCCCTTTTAACTGTAGCATCCCCGCATCTTCACTAATAATCAGCGCTAAAATCCGGCAAATCCGCCGCACTTTTTTCTAGCCTTACTTTTTGGTTACCTAAAATATTTGAGTCTCTAATTCCGGAAATAATGGCCATACCGAAGAACGGGATGCGGCCCTGTATTCCCCACTGACTTGCTTCTTACACGATAGCATCAAAACGGCAATCGCGAACACTTTCTGATTTTCGAGAAAAGAAGGGGAAGGGTTTAAACCACTATTCCGCCGACATTCTTACCCCCATAACTCCGCACTACGTGTAGTCACAACAAAGCCGATTAGTGCGTTGAATACAGCTCGTCGAACTCTACCTTCAGTATAAAGGACAACTCTCTATCCCTTTCCGTTTGGACGGGAGAGGCCGGCAAAATTTCAAAAAATGGTCATTTTGATATTCCAAAACAGACTTTTCTCTACACAAGGAGAACGAAGGGGCTCAGAGGCCCGCCCTTTTAACTGTAGCATGCCCGCATCTTCACTAATAATCAGCGCTAAAATCCAGCAAATCCACCGCACTTTTTTCTAGCCTTAATTTTTGGGTACCTAAAATATTTGAGTCTCTAATTCCGAAAATAATGGCCATACCGAGGAACGGGATGCGGCCCTGTATTCCCCATTGACTTGCTTCTTACACGATAGCATCAAAACGGCAATCGCGAACACTTTCTGATTTTCGAGAAAAGAAGGGGATTCCGCCGACATTCGTAGCCCCATAACTCCGCACTACGTGTAGTGACAACAAAGCCGATGAGTGCGTTGAATACAGCTCGTCGAACTCTATCTTCAGTATTAAGGACAACTCTCTATCCCTTTCCGTTTGGACGGGAGAGGCCGGCAAAATTAAAAAAAAATAGTCATTTTGACCTTCCAAAACAGACTTTTCTCTACACAAGGAGAACGAAGGGGCTCAGAGGCCCGCCCTTTTAACTGTAGCATCCCCGCATCTTCACTAATAATCAGCGCTAAAATCTTGTAAATCCGCCGCACTTTTTTCTAGCCTTAATTTTTGGGTACCTAATATATTTGAGACTCTAATTCCGGAAATAATGGCCATACCGAGGAACGGGATGCGGCCCTGTATTCCCCATTGATTTGCTTCTTACACGATAGCATCAAAACGGCAATCACGAACACTTTCTGATTTTCGAGAAAAGAAGGGGAAGGGTTTAAACCACTATTCCGCCAACATTCTTACCCCCATAATTCCGCACTACGTGTAGTCGCAACAAAGCCGATGAGTGCGTTGAATGCAGCTCGTCGAACTCTATCTTCAGTATAAAGGACAACTCTCTATCCCTTTCCGTTTGGAAGGGTGAGGCCGGCAAAATTTCAAAAAATCGTCATTTTGACCTTCCAAAACTGACTTTTCTATACACAAGGAGAACGAAGGGGCTCAGAGGCCCGCCCTTTTAACTGTAGCATCCCCGCATCTTCACTAATAATCAGCGCTAAAATCCGGCAAATCCGCCGCACTTTTTTCTAGCCTTACTTTTTGGTTACCTAAAATATTTGAGTCTCTAATTCCGGAAATAATGGCCATACCGAAGAACGGGATGCGGCCCTGTATTCCCCACTGACTTGCTTCTTACACGATAGCATCAAAACGGCAATCGCGAACACTTTCTGATTTTCGAGAAAAGAAGGGGATTCCGCCGACATTCGTAGCCCCATAACTCCGCACTACCTGTAGTGACAACAAAGCCGATGAGTGCGTTGAATACAGCTCGTCGAAATCTATCTTCAGTATTAAGGACAACTCTCTATCCCTTTCCGTTTGGACGGGAGAGGCCGGCAAAATTAAAAAAAATGGTCATTTTGACCTTCCAAAACAGACTTTTCTCTACACAAGGAGAACGAAGGGGCTCAGAGGCCCGCCCTTTTAACTGTAGCATCCCCGCACCTTCACTAATAATCAGCGCTAAAATCTGGTAAATCCACCGCACTTTTTTCTAGCCTTAATTTTTGGGTACCTAATATATTTGAGTCTCTAATTCCGGAAATAATGGCCATACCGAGGAACGGGATGCGGCCCTGTATTCCCCACTGACTTCCTTCTTACACGATAGCATCAAAACGGCAATCGCGAACACTTTCTGATTTTCGAGAAAAGAAGGGGAAGGGTTTAAACCACTATTCCGCCAACATTCTTGCCCCCATAATTCCGCACTACGTGTAGTCGCAACAAAGCCGATGAGTGCGTTGAATACAGCTCGTCGAACTCTATCTTCAGTATAAAGGACAACTCTCTATCCCTTTCCGTTTGGACGGGAGAGGCCGGCAAAATTTAAAAAAATCGTCATTTTGACCTTCCAAAACTGTCTTTTCTCTACACAAGGAGAACGAAGGGGCTCAGAGGCCCGCCCTTTAACTGTAGCATCCCCGCATCTTCACTAATAATCTGCGCTAAAATCCGGCAAATCCGCCGCACTTTTTTCTAGCCTTACTTTTTGGGTACCTAAAATATTTGAGTCTATAATTCCGGAAATAATGGCCATACCGAGGAACGGGATGCGGCCCTGTATTCCCCACTGACTTGCTTCTTACACGATAGCATCAAAACGGCAATCGCGAACACTTTCTGATTTTCGAGAAAAGAAGGGGAAGGGTTTAAACCACTATTCCGCCGACATTCGTAGCCCCATAACTCCGCACTACCTGTAGTGACAACAAAGCCGATGAATGCGTTGAATACAGCTCGTCGAACTCTATCTTCAGTATAAAGGACATCTCTCTATCCCTTTCCGTTTGGACGGGAGAGGCCGGCAAAATTTCAAAAAATCGTCATTTTGACCTTCCAAAACTGACTTTTCTCTACACAAGGAGAACGAAGGGGCTCAGAGGCCCGCCCTTTAACTGTAGCATCCCCGCATCTTCACTAATAATCAGCGCTAAAATCCGGCAAATCCGCCGCACTTTTTTCTAGCCTTACTTTTTGGGTACCTAAAATATTTGAGTCTCTAATTCCGGAAATAATGGCCATACCGAGGAACGGGATGCGGCCCTGTATTCCCAACTGACTTGCTTCTTACACGATAGCATCAAAACGGCAATCGCGAACACTTTCTGATTTTCGAGAATAGAAGGGGAAGGGTTTAAACCACTATTCCGCCAACATTCTTACCCCCATAATTCCGCACTACGTGTAGTCGCAACAAAGCCGATGAGTGCGTTGAATACAGCTCGTCGAACTCTATCTTCAGTATAAAGGACAACTCTCTATCCCTTTCCGTTTGGACGGGAGAGGCCGGCAAAATTTCAAAAAATGGTCATTTTGATATTCCAAAACAGACTTTTCTCTACACAAGGAGAACGAAGGGGCTCAGAGGCCCGCCCTTTTAACTGTAGCATGCCCGCATCTTCACTAATAATCAGCGCTAAAATCCAGCAAATCCACCGCACTTTTTTCTAGCCTTAATTTTTGGGTACCTAAAATATTTGAGTCTCTAATTCCGAAAATAATGGCCATACCGAGGAACGGGATGCGGCCCTGTATTCCCCATTGACTTGCTTCTTACACGATAGCATCAAAACGGCAATCGCGAACACTTTCTGATTTTCGAGAAAAGAAGGGGATTCCGCCGACATTCGTAGCCCCATAACTCCGCACTACGTGTAGTGACAACAAAGCCGATGAGTGCGTTGAATACAGCTCGTCGAACTCTATCTTCAGTATTAAGGACAACTCTCTATCCCTTTCCGTTTGGACGGGAGAGGCCGGCAAAATTAAAAAAAATAGTCATTTTGACCTTCCAAAACAGACTTTTCTCTACACAAGGAGAACGAAGGGGCTCAGAGGCCCGCCCTTTTAACTGTAGCATCCCCGCATCTTCACTAATAATCAGCGCTAAAATCTTGTAAATCCGCCGCACTTTTTTCTAGCCTTAATTTTTGGGTACCTAATATATTTGAGACTCTAATTCCGGAAATAATGGCCATACCGAGGAACGGGATGCGGCCCTGTATTCCCCATTGATTTGCTTCTTACACGATAGCATCAAAACGGCAATCACGAACACTTTCTGATTTTCGAGAAAAGAAGGGGAAGGGTTTAAACCACTATTCCGCCAACATTCTTACCCCCATAATTCCGCACTACGTGTAGTCGCAACAAAGCCGATGAGTGCGTTGAATGCAGCTCGTCGAACTCTATCTTCAGTATAAAGGACAACTCTCTATCCCTTTCCGTTTGGAAGGGTGAGGCCGGCAAAATTTCAAAAAATCGTCATTTTGACCTTCCAAAACTGACTTTTCTATACACAAGGAGAACGAAGGGGCTCAGAGGCCCGCCCTTTTAACTGTAGCATCCCCGCATCTTCACTAATAATCAGCGCTAAAATCCGGCAAATCCGCCGCACTTCTTTCTAGCCTTACTTTTTGGTTACCTAAAATATTTGAGTCTCTAATTCCGGAAATAATGGCCATACCGAAGAACGGGATGCGGCCCTGTATTCCCCACTGACTTGCTTCTTACACGATAGCATCAAAACGGCAATCGCGAACACTTTCTGATTTTCGAGAAAAGAAGGGGATTCCGCCGACATTCGTAGCCCCATAACTCCGCACTACCTGTAGTGACAACAAAGCCGATGAGTGCGTTGAATACAGCTCGTCGAAATCTATCTTCAGTATTAAGGACAACTCTCTATCCCTTTCCGTTTGGACGGGAGAGGCCGGCAAAATTAAAAAAAATGGTCATTTTGACCTTCCAAAACAGACTTTTCTCTACACAAGGAGAACGAAGGGGCTCAGAGGCCCGCCCTTTTAACTGTAGCATCCCCGCACCTTCACTAATAATCAGCGCTAAAATCTGGTAAATCCACCGCACATTTTTCTAGCCTTAATTTTTGGGTACCTAATATATTTGAGTCTCTAATTCCGGAAATAATGGCCATACCGAGGAACGGGATGCGGCCCTGTATTCCCCACTGACTTCCTTCTTACACGATAGCATCAAAACGGCAATCGCGAACACTTTCTGATTTTCGAGAAAAGAAGGGGAAGGGTTTAAACCACTATTCCGCCAACATTCTTGCCCCCATAATTCCGCACTACGTGTAGTCGCAACAAAGCCGATGAGTGCGTTGAATACAGCTCGTCGAACTCTATCTTCAGTATAAAGGACAACTCTCTATCCCTTTCCGTTTGGACGGGAGAGGCCGGCAAAATTTAAAAAAATCGTCATTTTGACCTTCCAAAACTGTCTTTTCTCTACACAAGGAGAACGAAGGGGCTCAGAGGCCCGCCCTTTAACTGTAGCATCCCCGCATCTTCACTAATAATCAGCGCTAAAATCCGGCAAATCCGCCGCACTTTTTTCTAGCCTTACTTTTTGGGTACCTAAAATATTTGAGTCTATAATTCCGGAAATAATGGCCATACCGAGGAACGGGATGCGGCCCTGTATTCCCCACTGACTTGCTTCTTACACGATAGCATCAAAACGGCAATCGCGAACACTTTCTGATTTTCGAGAAAAGAAGGGGAAGGGTTTAAACCACTATTCCGCCGACATTCGTAGCCCCATAACTCCGCACTACCTGTAGTGACAACAAAGCCGATGAATGCGTTGAATACAGCTCGTCGAACTCTATCTTCAGTATTAAGGACAACTCTCTATCCCTTTTCGTTTGGACGGGAGAGGCCGGCAAAATTTCAAAAAATAGTCATTTTGACCTTCCAAAACAGTCTTTTCTCTACACAAGGAGAACGAAGGGGCTCAGAGGCCCGCCCTTTTAACTGTAGCATCCCCGCATCTTCACTAATAATCAGCGCTAAAATCTGGTAAATCCGCCGCACTTTTTTCTAGCCTTAATTTTTGGGTACCTAATATATTTGAGACTCTAATTCCGGAAATAATGGCCATACCGAGGAACGGGATGCGGCCCTGTATTCCCCACTGACTTGCTTCTTACACGATAGCATCAAAACGGCAATCGCGAACACTTTCTGATTTTCGAGAAAAGAAGGGGAAGGGTTTAAACCACTATTCCGCCAACATTCTTACCCCCATAATTCCGCACTACGTGTAGTCGCAACAAAGCCGATGAGTGCGTTGAATACAGCTCGTCGAACTCTATCTTCAGTATAAAGGACATCTCTCTATCCCTTTCCGTTTGGACGGGAGAGGCCGGCAAAATTTCAAAAAATCGTCATTTTGACCTTCCAAAACTGACTTTTCTCTACACAAGGAGAACGAAGGGGCTCAGAGGCCCGCCCTTTAACTGTAGCATCCCCGCATCTTCACTAATAATCAGCGCTAAAATCCGGCAAATCCGCCGCACTTTTTTCTAGCCTTACTTTTTGGGTACCTAAAATATTTGAGTCTCTAATTCCGGAAATAATGGCCATACCGAGGAACGGGATGCGGCCCTGTATTCCCAACTGACTTGCTTCTTACACGATAGCATCAAAACGGCAATCGCGAACACTTTCTGATTTTCGAGAATAGAAGGGGAAGGGTTTAAACCACTATTCCGCCAACATTCTTACCCCCATAATTCCGCACTACGTGTAGTCGCAACAAAGCCGATGAGTGCGTTGAATACAGCTCGTCGAACTCTATCTTCAGTATAAAGGACAACTCTCTATCCCTTTCCGTTTGGACGGGAGAGGCCGGCAAAATTTAAAAAAATCGTCATTTTGACCTTCCAAAACAGACTTTTCTCTACACAAGGAGAACGAATGGGCTCAGAGGCCCGCCCTTTTAACTGTAGCATCCCCGCATCTTCACTAATAATCAGAGCTAAAATCCGGCAAATCCGCCGCACTTTTTTCTAGCCTTAATTTTTGGGTACCTAATATATTTGAGACTCTAATTCCGGAAATAATGGCCATACCGAGGAACGGGATGCGGCCCTGTATTCCCCACTGACTTGCTTCTTACACGATAGCATCAAAACGGCAATCGCGAACACTTTCTGATTTTCGAGAAAAGAAGGGGATTCCGCCGACATTCGTAGCCCCATAACTCCGCACTACGTGTAGTGACAACAAAGCCGATGAGTGCGTTGAATACAGCTCGTTGAACTCTATCTTCAGTATAAAGGACAACTCTCTATCCCTTTCCGTTTGGACGGGAGAGGCCGGCAAAATTTCAAAAAATCGTCATTTTGACCTTCCAAAACAGACTTTTCTCTACACAAGGAGAACGAAGGGGCTCAGAGGCCCGCCCTTTTAACTGTAGCATCCCCGCATCTTCACTAATAATCAGCGCTAAAATCCGGCAAATCCGCCGCACTTTTTTCTAGCCTTACTTTTTGGGTACCTAAAATATTTGAGTCTCTAATTCCGGAAATAATGGCCATACCGAAGAACGGGATGCGGCCCTGTATTCCCCACTGACTTGCTTCTTACACGATAGCATCAAAACGGCAATCGCGAACACTTTCTGATTTTCGAGAAAAGAAGGGGAAGGGTTTAAACCACTATTCCGCCAACATTCTTACCCCCATAATTCCGCACTACGTGTAGTCGCAACAAAGCAGATGAGTGCGTTGAATACAGCTCGTCGAACTCTATCTTCAGTATAAAGGACAACTCTCTATCCCTTTCCGTTTGGACGGGTGAGGCCGGCAAAATTTCAAAAAATCGTCATTTTGACCTTCCAAAACTGACTTTTCTCTACACAAGGAGAACGAAGGGGCTCAGAGGCCCGCCCTTTTAACTGTAGCATGCCCGCATCTTCACTAATAATCAGCGCTAAAATCCGGCAAATCCGCCGCACTTTTTTCTAGCCTTACTTTTTGGTTACCTAAAATATTTGAGTCTCTAATTCCGGAAATAATGGCCATACCGAAGAACGGGATGCGGCCCTGTATTCCCCACTGACTTGCTTCTTACACGATAGCATCAAAACGGCAATCGCGAACACTTTCTGATTTTCGAGAAAAGAAGGGGAAGGGTTTAAACCACTATTCCGCCGACATTCTTACCCCCATAACTCCGCACTACGTGTAGTCACAACAAAGCCGATTAGTGCGTTGAATACAGCTCGTCGAACTCTATCTTCAGTATAAAGGACAACTCTCTATCCCTTTCCGTTTGGACGGGAGAGGCCGGCAAAATTTCAAAAAATGGTCATTTTGATATTCCAAAACAGACTTTTCTCTACACAAGGAGAACGAAGGGGCTCAGAGGCCCGCCCTTTTAACTGTAGCATGCCCGCATCTTCACTAATAATCAGCGCTAAAATCCAGCAAATCCACCGCACTTTTTTCTAGCCTTAATTTTTGGGTATCTAAAATATTTGAGTCTCTAATTCCGAAAATAATGGCCATACCGAGGAACGGGATGCGGCCCTGTATTCCCCATTGACTTGCTTCTTACACGATAGCATCAAAACGGCAATCGCGAACACTTTCTGATTTTCGAGAAAAGAAGGGGATTCCGCCGACATTCGTAGCCCCATAACTCCGCACTACGTGTAGTGACAACAAAGCCGATGAGTGCGTTGAATACAGCTCGTCGAACTCTATCTTCAGTATTAAGGACAACTCTCTATCCCTTTCCGTTTGGACGGGAGAGGCCGGCAAAATTTAAAAAAATAGTCATTTTGACCTTCCAAAACAGACTTTTCTCTACACAAGGAGAACGAAGGGGCTCAGAGGCCCGCCCTTTTAACTGTAGCATCCCCGCATCTTCACTAATAATCAGCGCTAAAATCTGGTAAATCCGCCGCACTTTTTTCTAGCCTTAATTTTTGGGTACCTAATATATTTGAGACTCTAATTCCGGAAATAATGGCCATACCGAGGAACGGGATGCGGCCCTGTATTCCCCATTGATTTGCTTCTTACACGATAGCATCAAAACGGCAATCGCGAACACTTTCTGATTTTCGAGAAAAGAAGGGGAAGGGTTTAAACCACAATTCCGCCAACATTCTTACCCCCATAATTCCGCACTACGTGTAGTCGCAACAAAGCCGATGAGTGCGTTGAATGCAGCTCGTCGAACTCTATCTTCAGTATAAAGGACAACTCTCTATCCCTTTCCGTTTGGAAGGGTGAGGCCGGCAAAATTTCAAAAAATCGTCATTTTGACCTTCCAAAACTGACTTTTCTCTACACAAGGAGAACGAAGGGGCTCAGAGGCCCGCCCTTTTAACTGTAGCATCCCCGCATCTTCACTAATAATCAGCGCTAAAATCCGGCAAATCCGCCGCACTTTTTTCTAGCCTTACTTTTTGGTTACCTAAAATATTTGAGTCTCTAATTCCGGAAATAATGGCCATACCGAAGAACGGGATGCGGCCCTGTATTCCCCACTGACTTGCTTCTTACACGATAGCATCAAAACGGCAATCGCGAACACTTTCTGATTTTCGAGAAAAGAAGGGGATTCCGCCGACATTCGTAGCCCCATAACTCCGCACTACGTGTAGTGACAACAAAGCCGATGAGTGCGTTGAATACAGCTCGTCGAAATCTATCTTCAGTATTAAGGACAACTCTCTATCCCTTTCCGTTTGGACGGGAGAGGCCGGCAAAATTAAAAAAAATGGTCATTTTGACCTTCCAAAACAGACTTTTCTCTACACAAGGAGAACGAAGGGGCTCAGAGGCCCGCCCTTTTAACTGTAGCATCCCCGCATCTTCACTAATAATCAGCGCTAAAATCTGGTAAATCCGCCGCACTTTTTTCTAGCCTTAATTTTTGGGTACCTAATATATTTGAGTCTCTAATTCCGGAAATAATGGTCATACCGAGGAACGGGATGCGGCCCTGTATTCCCCACTGACTTCCTTCTTACACGATAGCATCAAAACGGCAATCGCGAACACTTTCTGATTTTCGAGAAAAGAAGGGGAAGGGTTTAAACCACTATTCCGCCAACATTCTTACCCCCATAATTCCGCACTACGTGTAGTCGCAACAAAGCCGATGAGTGCGTTGAATACAGCTCGTCGAACTCTATCTTCAGTATAAAGGACAACTCTCTATCCCTTTCCGTTTGGACGGGAGAGGCCGGCAAAATTTCAAAAAATCGTCATTTTGACCTTCCAAAACTGTCTTTTCTCTACACAAGGAGAACGAAGGGGCTCAGAGGCCCGCCCTTTAACTGTAGCATCCCCGCATCTTCACTAATAATCAGCGCTAAAATCCGGCAAATCCGCCGCACTTTTTTCTAGCCTTAATTTTTGGGTACCTAAAATATTTGAGTCTATAATTCCGGAAATAATGGCCATACCGAGGAACGGGATGCGGCCCTGTATTCCCCACTGACTTGCTTCTTACACGATAGCATCAAAACGGCAATCGCGAACACTTTCTGATTTTCGAGAAAAGAAGGGGAAGGGTTTAAACCACTATTCCGCCGACATTCGTAGCCCCATAACTCCGCACTACGTGTAGTGACAACAAAGCCGATGAATGCGTTGAATACAGCTCGTCGAAATCTATCTTCAGTATTAAGGACAACTCTCTATCCCTTTTCGTTTGGACGGGAGAGGCCGGCAAAATTTCAAAAAATAGTCATTTTGACCTTCCAAAACAGACTTTTCTCTACACAAGTAGAACGAAGGGGCTCAGAGGCCCGCCCTTTTAACTGTAGCATCCCCGCATCTTCACTAATAATCAGCGCTAAAATCTGGTAAATCCGCCGCACTTTTTTCTAGCCTTAATTTTTGGGTACCTAATATATTTGAGACTCTAATTCCGGAAATAATGGCCATACCGAGGAACGGGATGCGGCCCTGTATTCCCAACTGACTTGCTTCTTACACGATAGCATCAAAACGGCAATCGCGAACACTTTCTGATTTTCGAGAAAAGAAGGGGAACCACTATTCCGCCAACATTCTTACCCCCATAATTCCGCACTACGTGTAGTCGCAACAAAGCCGATGAGTGCGTTGAATACAGCTCGTCGAACTCTATCTTCAGTATAAAGGACAACTCTCTATCCCTTTCCGTTTGGACGGGAGAGGCCGGCAAAATTTCAAAAAATCGTCATTTTGACCTTCCAAAACTGTCTTTTCTCTACACAAGGAGAACGAAGGGGCTCAGAGGCCCGCCCTTTAACTGTAGCATCCCCGCATCTTCACTAATAATCAGCGCTAAAATCCGGCAAATCCGCCGCACTTTTTTCTAGCCTTACTTTTTGGGTACCTAAAATATTTGAGTCTATAATTCCGGAAATAATGGCCATACCGAGGAACGGGATGCGGCCCTGTATTCCCCACTGACTTGCTTCTTACACGATAGCATCAAAACGGCAATCGCGAACACTTTCTGATTTTCGAGAAAAGAAGGGGAAGGGTTTAAACCACTATTCCGCCGACATTCGTAGCCCCATAACTCCGCACTACGTGTAGTGACAACAAAGCCGATGAATGCGTTGAATACAGCTCGTCGAAATCTATCTTCAGTATTAAGGACAACTCTCTATCCCTTTTCGTTTGGACGGGAGAGGCCGGCAAAATTTCAAAAAATAGTCATTTTGACCTTCCAAAACAGACTTTTCTCTACACAAGTAGAACGAAGGGGCTCAGAGGCCCGCCCTTTTAACTGTAGCATCCCCGCATCTTCACTAATAATCAGCGCTAAAATCTGGTAAATCCGCCGCACTTTTTTCTAGCCTTAATTTTTGGGTACCTAATATATTTGAGACTCTAATTCCGGAAATAATGGCCATACCGAGGAACGGGATGCGGCCCTGTATTCCCAACTGACTTGCTTCTTACACGATAGCATCAAAACGGCAATCGCGAACACTTTCTGATTTTCGAGAAAAGAAGGGGATTCCGCCGACATTCGTAGCCCCATAACTCCGCACTACGTGTAGTGACAACAAAGCCGATGAGTGCGTTGAATACAGCTCGTTGAACTCTATCTTCAGTATAAAGGACAACTCTCTATCCCTTTCCGTTTGGACGGGAGAGGCCGGCAAAATTTCAAAAAATCGTCATTTTGACCTTCCAAAACAGACTTTTCTCTACACAAGGAGAACGAAGGGGCTCAGAGGCCCGCCCTTTTAACTGTAGCATCCCCGCATCTTCACTAATAATCACCGCTAAAATCCGGCAAATCCGCCGCACTTTTTTCTAGCCTTACTTTTTGGGTACCTAAAATATTTGAGTCTCTAATTCCGGAAATAATGGCCATACCGAAGAACGGGATGCGGCCCTGTATTCCCCACTGACTTGCTTCTTACACGATAGCATCAAAACGGCAATCGCGAACACTTTCTGATTTTCGAGAAAAGAAGGGGAAGGGTTTAAACCACTATTCCGCCAACATTCTTACCCCCATAATTCCGCACTACGTGTAGTCGCAACAAAGCCGATGAGTGCGTTGAATACAGCTCGTTGAACTCTATCTTCAGTATAAAGGACAACTCTCTATCCCTTTCCGTTTGGACGGGAGAGGCCGGCAAAATTTCAAAAAATCGTCATTTTGACCTTCCAAAACAGACTTTTCTCTACACAAGGAGAACGAAGGGGCTCAGAGGCCCGCCCTTTTAACTGTAGCATCCCCGCATCTTCACTAATAATCAGCGCTAAAATCCAGCAAATCCGCCGCTCTTTTTTCTAGCCTTAATTTTTGGGTACCTAAAATATTTGAGTCTCTAATTCCGAAAATAATGGCCATACCGAGGAACGGGATGCGGCCCTGTATTCCCCATTGACTTGCTTCTTACACGATAGCATCAAAACGGCAATCGCGAACACTTTCTGATTTTCGAGAAAAGAAGGGGATTCCGCCGACATTCGTAGCCCCATAACTCCGCACTACGTGTAGTGACAACAAAGCCGATGAGTGCGTTGAATACAGCTTGTCGAACTCTATCTTCAGTATAAAGGACAACTCTCTATCCCTTTCCGTTTGGACGGGAGAGGCCGGCAAAATTTAAAAAAATCGTCATTTTGACCTTCCATAACAGACTTTTCTCTACACAAGGAGAACGAAGGGGCTCAGAGGCCCGCCCTTTTAACTGTAGCATCCCCGCATCTTCACTAATAATCAGCGCTAAAATCCGGCAAATCCGCCGCACTTTTTTCTAGCCTTAATTTTTGGGTACCTAAAATATTTCAGTCTCTATTTCCGAAAATAATGGCCATACCGAGGAACGGGATGCGGCCCTGTATTCCCCTTTGACTTGCTTCTTACACGATAGCATCAAAACGGCAATCGCGAACACTTTCTGATTTTCGAGAAAAGAAGGGGAAGGGTTTAAACCACTATTCCGCCGACATTCGTAGCCCCATAACTCCGCACTACGTGTAGTGACAACAAAGCCGATGAGTGCGTTGAATACAGCTCGTCGAACTCTATCTTCAGTATTAAGGACAACTCTCTATCCCTTTCCGTTTGGACGGGAGAGGCCGGCAAAATTTCAAAAAATAGTCATTTTGACCTTCCAAAACAGACTTTTCTCTACACAAGGAGAACGAATGGGCTCAGAGGCCCGCCCTTTTAACTGTAGCATCCACGCATCTTCACTAAGAATCAGCGCTAAAATCCGGCAAATCCGCCGCACTTTTTTCTAGCCTTACTTTTTGGGTACCTAAAATATTTGAGTCTCTAATTCCGGAAATAATGGCCATACCGAGGAACCGGATGCGGCACTGTATTCCCCACTGACTTGCTTCTTACACGATAGCATCAAAACGGCAATCGCGAACACTTTCTGATTTTCGAGAAAAGAAGGGGTAGGGTTTAAACCACTATTCCGCCGACATTCTTACCCCCATAACTCCGCACTACGTGTAGTCACAACAAAGCCGATGAGTGCGTTGAATACAGCTCGTCGAACTCTATATTCAGTATAAAGGACAACTCTCTATCCCTTTCCGTTTGGACGGGAGAGGCCGGCAAATTTTCAAAAAATCGTCATTTTGACCTTCCAAAACAGACTTTTCTCTACACAAGGAGAACGAAGGGGCTCAGAGGCCCGCCCTTTTAACTGTAGCATCCCCGCATCTTCACTAATAATGAGCGCTAAAATCCGGCAAATCCGCCGCACTTTTTTCTAGCCTTAATTTTTGGGTACCTAAAATATTTCAGTCTCTAATTCCGAAAATAATGGCCATACCGAGGAACGGGATGCGGCCCTGTATTCCCCATTGACTTGCTTCTTACACGATAGCATCAAAACGGCAATCGCGAACACTTTCTGATTTTCGAGAAAAGAAGGGGAAGGGTTTAAACCACTATTCCGCCGACATTCGTAGCCCATAACTCCGCACTACGTGTAGTGACAACAAAGCCGATGAGTGCGTTGAATACAGCTCGTCGAACTCTATCTTCAGTATTAAGGACAACTCTCTATCCCTTTCCGTTTGGACGGGAGAGGCCGGCAAAATTTCAAAAAATCGTCATTTTGACCTTCCAAAACTGTCTTTTCTCTACACAAGGAGAACGAAGGGGCTCAGAGGCCCGCCCTTTAACTGTAGCATCCCCGCATCTTCACTAATAATAAGCGCTAAAATCCGGCAAATCCGCCGCACTTTTTTCTAGCCTTACTTTTTGGGTACCTAAAATATTTGAGTCTATAATTCCGGAAATAATGGCCATACCGAGGAACGGGATGCGGGCCTGTATTCCCCACTGACTTGCTTCTTACACGATAGCATCAAAACGGCAATCGCGAACACTTTCTGATTTTCGAGAAAAGAAGGGGAAGGGTTTAAACCACTATTCCGCCGACATTCGTAGCCCCATAACTCCGCACTACGTGTAGTGACAACAAAGCCGATGAATGCGTTGAATACAGCTCGTCGAACTCTATCTTCAGTATTAAGGACAACTCTCTATCCCTTTTCGTTTGGACGGGAGAGGCCGGCAAAATTTAAAAAAATAGTCATTTTGACCTTCCAAAACAGACTTTTCTCTACACAAGTAGAACGAAGGGGCTCAGAGGCCCGCCCTTTTAACTGTAGCATCCCCGCATCTTCACTAATAATCAGCGCTAAAATCTGGTAAATCCGCCGCACTTTTTTCTAGCCTTAATTTTTGGGTACCTAATATATTTGAGACTCTAATTCCGGAAATAATGGCCATACCGAGGAACGGGATGCGGCCCTGTATTCCCAACTGACTTGCTTCTTACACGATAGCATCAAAACGGCAATCGCGAACACTTTCTGATTTTCGAGAAAAGAAGGGGAACCACTATTCCGCCAACATTCTTACCCCCATAATTCCGCACTACGTGTAGTCGCAACAAAGCCGATGAGTGCGTTGAATACAGCTCGTCGAACTCTATCTTCAGTATAAAGGACAACTCTCTATCCCTTTCCGTTTGGACGGGAGAGGCCGGCAAAATTTCAAAAAATCGTCATTTTGACCTTCCAAAACTGACTTTTCTCTACACAAGGAGAACGAAGGGGCTCAGAGGCCCGCCCTTTAACTGTAGCATCCCCGCATCTTCACTAATAATCAGCGCTAAAATCCGGCAAATCCGCCGCACTTTTTTCTAGCCTTACTTTTTGGGTACCTAAAATATTTGAGTCTCTAATTCCGGAAATAATGGCCATACCGAGGAACGGGATGCGGCCCTGTATTCCCCACTGACTTGCTTCTTACACGATAGCATCAAAACGGCAATCGCGAACACTTTCTGATTTTCGAGAATAGAAGGGGAAGGGTTTAAACCACTATTCCGCCAACATTCTTACCCCCATAATTCCGCACTACGTGTAGTCGCAACAAAGCCGATGAGTGCGTTGAATACAGCTTGTCGAACTCTATCTTCAGTATAAAGGACAACTCTCTATCCCTTTCCGTTTGGACGGGAGAGGCCGGCAAAATTTAAAAAAATCGTCATTTTGACCTTCCAAAACAGACTTTTCTAACACAAGGAGAACGAAGGGGCTCAGAGGCCCGCCCTTTTAACTGTAGCATCCCCGCATCTTCACTAATAATCAGCGCTAAAATCTGGTAAATCCGCCGCACTTTTTTCTAGCCTTAATTTTTGGGTACCTAATATATTTGAGACTCTAATTCCGGAAATAATGGCCATACCGAGGGACGGGATGCGGCCCTGTATTCCCCATTGATTTGCTTCTTACACGATAGCATCAAAACGGCAATCGCGAACACTTTCTGATTTTCGAGAAAAGGTGGAAGGGTTTAAACCACTATTCCACCGACATTCTTGCCCCTCTAACTCCGCAGTACGTGTAGTGACAACAAAGCCGATGAGTGCGTTGAATACAGCTCGTCGAACTCTATCTTCAGTATAAAGGACAACTCTCTATCCCTTTCCGTTTGGACGGGAGAGGCCGGCAAAATTTCAAAAAATCGTCATTTTGACCTTCCAAAACAGACTTTTCTCTACACAAGGAGAACGAAGTGGCTCAGAGGCCCGCCCTTTTAACTGTAACATCCCCGCATCTTCACTAATAATCAGCGCTAAAATCCGGCAAATCCGCCGCACTTTTTTCTAGCCTTACTTTTTGGGTACCTAAAATATTTGAGTCTCTAATTCCGGAAATAATGGCCATACCGAGGAACGGGATGCGGCCCTGTATTCCCCACTGACTTGCTTCTTACACGATAGCATCAAAACGGCAATCGCGAACACTTTCTGATTTTCGAGAAAAGAAGGGGAAGGGTTTAAACCACTATTCCGCCGACATTCTTACCCCCATAACTCCGCACTACGTGTAGTCGCAACAAAGCCGATGAGTGCGTTGAATACAGCTCGTCGAACTCTATCTTCAGTATAAAGGACAACTCTCTATCCCTTTCCGTTTGGACGGGAGAGGCCGGCAAAATTTAAAAAAATCGTCATTTTGACCTTCCAAAACTGACTTTTCTCTACACAAGGAGAACGAAGGGGCTCAGAGGCCCGCCCTTTTAACTGTTGCATCCCCGCATCTTCACTAATAATCAGCGCTAAAATCTGGTAAATCCGCCGTACTCTTTTCTAGCCTTAATTTTTGGGTACCTAAATTATTTGAGTCTCTAATTCCGGAAATAATGGCCATACCGAGGAACGGGATGCGGCCCTGTATTCCCCATTGACTTGCTTCTTACACGATAGCATCAAAACGGCAATCGCGAACACTTTCTGATTTTCGAGAAAAGAAGGGGAAGGGTTTAAACCACTATTCCGCCGACATTCTTACCCCCATAACTCCGTACTACGTGTAGTCACAAAGCCGATGTAGTGCGTTGAATACAGCTCGTCGAACTCTATCTTCAGTATAAAGGACAACTCTCTATCCCTTTCCGTTTGGACGGGAGAGGCCGGCAAAATTTAAAAAAATAGTCATTTTGACCTTCCAAAACAGACTTTTCTCTACACAAGGAGAACGAATGGGCTCAGAGGCCCGCCCTTTTAACTGTAGCATCCCCGCATCTTCACTAATAATCAGCGCTAAAATCCGGCAAATCCGCCGTACTTTTTTCTAGCCTTAATTTTTGGGTACCTAATATATTTGAGACTCTAATTCCGGAAATAATGGCCATACCGAGGAACGGGATGCGGCCCTGTATTCCCCACTGTCTTGCTTCTTACACGATAGCATCAAAACGGCAATCGCGAACACCTTCTGATTTTCGAGAAAAGAAGGGGAAGGGTTTAAACCACTATTCCGCCGACATTCTTACCCCCATAACTCCGCACTACGTGTAGTCACAACAAAGCCGATTAGTGCGTTGAATACAGCTCGTCGAACTCTATCTTCAGTATAAAGGACAACTCTCTATCCCTTTCCGTTTGGACGGGAGAGGCCGGCAAAATTTCAAAAAATCGTCATTTTGACCTTCCAAAACAGACTTTTCTCTACACAAGGAGAACGAAGGGGCTCAGAGGCCCGCCCTTTTAACTGTAGCATCCCCGCATCTTCACTAATAATCAGCGCTAAAATCCAGCAAATCCGCCGCACTTTTTTCTAGCCTTAATTTTTGGGTACCTAAAATATTTGAGTCTCTAATTCCGAAAATAATGGCCATACCGAGGAACGGGATGCGGCCCTGTATTCCGCATTGACTTGCTTCTTACACGATAGCATCAAAACAGCAATCGCGAACACTTTCTGATTTTCGAGAAAAGAAGGGGATTCCGCTGACATTCGTAGCCCCATAACTCCGCACTACGTGTAGTGACAACAAAGCCGATGAGTGCGTTGAATACAGCTCGTCGAACTCTATCTTCAGTATTAAGGACAACTCTCTATCCCTTTCCGTTTGGACGGGAGAGGCCGGCAAAATTTCAAAAAATAGTCATTTTGACCTTCCAAAACAGACTTTTCTCTACACAAGGAGAACGAAGGGGCTCAGAGGCCCGCCCTTTTAACTGTAGCATCCCCGCATCTTCACTAATAATCAGCGCTAAAATCCGGCAAATCCGCCGCACTTTTTTCTAGCCTTACTTTTTGGGTACTTAAAATATTTGAGTCTCTAATTCCGGAAATAATGGCCATACCGAGGAACGGGATGCGGCCCTGTATTCCCCACTGACTTGCTTCTTACACGATAGCATCAAAACGGCAATCGCGAACACTTTCTGATTTTCGAGAAAAGAAGGGGAAGGGTTTAAACCACTATTCCGCCGACATTCTTACCCCCATAACTCCGCACTACGTGTAGTCACAACAAAGCCGATGAGTGCGTTGAATACAGCTCGTCGAACTCTATATTCAGTATATAGAGGACAACTCTCTATCCCTTTCCGTTTGGACGGGAGAGGCCGGCAAAATTTCAAAAAATCGTCATTTTGACCTTCCAAAACAGACTTTTCTCTACACAAGGAGAACGAAGTGGCTCAGAGGCCCGCCCTTTTAACTGTAACATCCCCGCATCTTCACTAATAATCAGCGCTAAAATCCGGCAAATCCGCCGCACTTTTTTCTAGCCTTACTTTTTGGGTACCTAAAATATTTGAGTCTCTAATTCCGGAAATAATGGCCATACCGAGGAACGGGATGCGGCCCTGTATTCCCCACTGACTTGCTTCTTACACGATAGCATCAAAACGGCAATCGCGAACACTTTCTGATTTTCGAGAAAAGAAGGGGACATTCTTACCCCCATAACTCCGCACTACGTGTAGTCGCAACAAAGCCGATGAGTGCGTTGAATACAGCTCGTCGAACTCTATCTTCAGTATAAAGGACAACTCTCTATCCCTTTCCGTTTGGACGGGAGAGGCCGGCAAAATTTAAAAAAATCGTCATTTTGACCTTCCAAAACTGACTTTTCTCTACACAAGGAGAACGAAGGGGCTCAGAGGCCCGCCCTTTTAACTGTAGCATCCCCGCATCTTCACTAATAATCAGCGCTAAAATCCGGCAAATCCGCCGCACTTTTTTCTAGCCTTAATTTTTGGGTACCTAATATATTTGAGACTCTCATTCCGGAAATAATGGCCATACCGAGGAACGGGATGCGGCCCTGTATTCCCCACTGCCTTGCTTCTTACACGATAGCATCAAAACGGCAATCGCGAACACCTTCTGATTTTCGAGAAAAGAAGGGGAAGGGTTTAAACCACTATTCCGCCGACATTCTTACCCCCATAACTCCGCACTACGTGTAGTCACAAAGCCGATGTAGTGCGTTGAATACAGCTCGTCGAACTCTATATTCAGTATAAAGGACAACTCTCTATCCCTTTCCGTTTGGACGGGAGAGGCCGGCAAAATTTCAAAAAATCGTCATTTTGACCTTCCAAAACAGACTTTTCTCTACACAAGGAGAACGAAGGGGCTCAGAGGCCCGCCCTTTTAACTGTAGCATCCCCGCATCTTCACTAATAATCAGCGCTAAAATCCGGCAAATCCGCCGCACTTTTTTCTAGCCTTACTTTTTGGGTACCTAAAATATTTGAGTCTCTAATTCCGGAAATAATGGCCATACCGAGGAACGGGATGCGGCCCTGTATTCCCCACTGACTTGCTTCTTACACGATAGCATCAAAACGGCAATCGCGAACACTTTCTGATTTTCGAGAAAAGAAGGGGAAGGGTTTAAACCACTATTCCGCCGACATTCTTACCCCCATAACTCCGCACTACGTGTAGTCGCAACAAAGCCGATGAGTGCGTTGAATACAGCTCGTCGAACTCTATCTTCAGTATAAAGGACAACTCTCTATCCCTTTCCGTTTGGACGGGAGAGGCCGGCAAAATTTAAAAAAATCGTCATTTTGACCTTCCAAAACTGACTTTTCTCTACACAAGGAGAACGAAGGGGCTCAGAGGCCCGCCCTTTTAACTGTTGCATCCCCGCATCTTCACTAATAATCAGCGCTAAAATCTGGTAAATCCGCCGTACTCTTTTCTAGCCTTAATTTTTGGGTACCTAAATTATTTGAGTCTCTAATTCCGGAAATAATGGCCATACCGAGGAACGGGATGCGGCCCTGTATTCCCCATTGACTTGCTTCTTACACGATAGCATCAAAACGGCAATCGCGAACACTTTCTGATTTTCGAGAAAAGAAGGGGAAGGGTTTAAACCACTATTCCGCCGACATTCTTACCCCCATAACTCCGTACTACGTGTAGTCACAAAGCCGATGTAGTGCGTTGAATACAGCTCGTCGAACTCTATCTTCAGTATAAAGGACAACTCTCTATCCCTTTCCGTTTGGACGGGAGAGGCCGGCAAAATTTCAAAAAATAGTCATTTTGACCTTCCAAAACAGACTTTTCTCTACACAAGGAGAACGAATGGGCTCAGAGGCCCGCCCTTTTAACTGTAGCATCCCCGCATCTTCACTAATAATCAGCGCTAAAATCCGGCAAATCCGCCGTACTTTTTTCTAGCCTTAATTTTTGGGTACCTAATATATTTGAGACTCTAATTCCGGAAATAATGGCCATACCGAGGAACGGGATGCGGCCCTGTATTCCCCACTGTCTTGCTTCTTACACGATAGCATCAAAACGGCAATCGCGAACACCTTCTGATTTTCGAGAAAAGAAGGGGAAGGGTTTAAACCACTATTCCGCCGACATTCTTACCCCCATAACTCCGCACTACGTGTAGTCACAACAAAGCCGATTAGTGCGTTGAATACAGCTCGTCGAACTCTATCTTCAGTATAAAGGACAACTCTCTATCCCTTTCCGTTTGGACGGGAGAGGCCTGCAAAATTAAAAAAAAAATGGTCATTTTGACCTTCCAAAACAGACTTTTCTCTACACAAGGAGAACGAATGGGCTCAGAGGGCCGCCCTTTTAACTGTAACATCCCCGCATCTTCACTAATAATCAGCGCTAAAATCCGGCAAATCCGCCGCACTTTTTTCTAGCCTTACTTTTTGGGTACCTAAAATATTTGAGTCTCTAATTCCGGAAATAATGGCCATACCGAGGAACGGGATGCGGCCCTGTATTCCCCACTGACTTGCTTCTTACACGATAGCATCAAAACGGCAATCGCGAACACTTTCTGATTTTCGAGAAAAGAAGGGGAAGGGTTTAAACCACTATTCCGCCGACATTCTTACCCCCATAACTCCGCACTACGTGTAGTCACAACAAAGCCGATGAGTGCGTTGAATATAGCTCGTCGAACTCTATATTCAGTATAAAGGACAACTCTCTATCCCTTTCCGTTTGGACGGGAGAGGCCGGCAAAATTTCAAAAAATCGTCATTTTGACCTTCCAAAACAGACTTTTCTCTACACAAGGAGAACGAAGGGGCTCAGAGGCCCGCCCTTTTAACTGTAGCATCCCCGCATCTTCACTAATAATCAGCGCTAAAATCCAGCAAATCCGCCGCACTTTTTTCTAGCCTTAATTTTTGGGTACCTAAAATATTTGAGTCTCTAATTCCGAAAATAATGGCCATACCGAGGAACGGGATGCGGCCCTGTATTCCGCATTGACTTGCTTCTTACACGATAGCATCAAAACAGCAATCGCGAACACTTTCTGATTTTCGAGAAAAGAAGGGGATTCCGCTGACATTCGTAGCCCCATAACTCCGCACTACGTGTAGTGACAACAAAGCCGATGAGTGCGTTGAATACAGCTCGTCGAACTCTATCTTCAGTATTAAGGACAACTCTCTATCCCTTTCCGTTTGGACGGGAGAGGCCGGCAAAATTTCAAAAAATAGTCATTTTGACCTTCCAAAACAGACTTTTCTCTACACAAGGAGAACGAAGGGGCTCAGAGGCCCGCCCTTTTAACTGTAGCATCCCCGCATCTTCACTAATAATCAGCGCTAAAATCCGGCAAATCCGCCGCACTTTTTTCTAGCCTTACTTTTTGGGTACTTAAAATATTTGAGTCTCTAATTCCGGAAATAATGGCCATACCGAGGAACGGGATGCGGCCCTGTATTCCCCACTGACTTGCTTCTTACACGATAGCATCAAAACGGCAATCGCGAACACTTTCTGATTTTCGAGAAAAGAAGGGGAAGGGTTTAAACCACTATTCCGCCGACATTCTTACCCCCATAATTCCGCACTACGTGTAGTCACAACAAAGCCGATGAGTGCGTTGAATACAGCTCGTCGAACTCTATATTCAGTATATAGAGGACAACTCTCTATCCCTTTCCGTTTGGACGGGAGAGGCCGGCAAAATTTCAAAAAATCGTCATTTTGACCTTCCAAAACAGACTTTTCTCTACACAAGGAGAACGAAGTGGCTCAGAGGCCCGCCCTTTTAACTGTAACATCCCCGCATCTTCACTAATAATCAGCGCTAAAATCCGGCAAATCCGCCGCACTTTTTTCTAGCCTTACTTTTTGGGTACCTAAAATATTTGAGTCTCTAATTCCGGAAATAATGGCCATACCGAGGAACGGGATGCGGCCCTGTATTCCCCACTGACTTGCTTCTTACACGATAGCATCAAAACGGCAATCGCGAACACTTTCTGATTTTCGAGAAAAGAAGGGGACATTCTTACCCCCATAACTCCGCACTACGTGTAGTCGCAACAAAGCCGATGAGTGCGTTGAATACAGCTCGTCGAACTCTATCTTCAGTATAAAGGACAACTCTCTATCCCTTTCCGTTTGGACGGGAGAGGCCGGCAAAATTTAAAAAAATCGTCATTTTGACCTTCCAAAACTGACTTTTCTCTACACAAGGAGAACGAAGGGGCTCAGAGGCCCGCCCTTTTAACTGTAGCATCCCCGCATCTTCACTAATAATCAGCGCTAAAATCCGGCAAATCCGCCGCACTTTTTTCTAGCCTTAATTTTTGGGTACCTAATATATTTGAGACTCTCATTCCGGAAATAATGGCCATACCGAGGAACGGGATGCGGCCCTGTATTCCCCACTGCCTTGCTTCTTACACGATAGCATCAAAACGGCAATCGCGAACACCTTCTGATTTTCGAGAAAAGAAGGGGAAGGGTTTAAACCACTATTCCGCCGACATTCTTACCCCCATAACTCCGCACTACGTGTAGTCACAAAGCCGATGTAGTGCGTTGAATACAGCTCGTCGAACTCTATATTCAGTATAAAGGACAACTCTCTATCCCTTTCCGTTTGGACGGGAGAGGCCGGCAAAATTTCAAAAAATCGTCATTTTGACCTTCCAAAACAGACTTTTCTCTACACAAGGAGAACGAAGGGGCTCAGAGGCCCGCCCTTTTAACTGTAGCATCCCCGCATCTTCACTAATAATCAGCGCTAAAATCCAGCAAATCCGCCGCACTTTTTTCTAGCCTTAATTTTTGGGTACCTAAAATATTTGAGTCTCTAATTCCGAAAATAATGGCCATACCGAGGAACGGGATGCGGCCCTGTATTCCCCATTGACTTGCTTCTTACACGATAGCATCAAAACAGCAATCGCGAACACTTTCTGATTTTCGAGAAAAGAAGGGGATTCCGCCGACATTCGTAGCCCCATAACTCCGCACTACGTGTAGTGACAACAAAGCCGATGAGTGCGTTGAATACAGCTCGTCGAACTCTATCTTCAGTATTAAGGACAACTCTCTATCCCTTTCCGTTTGGACGGGAGAGGCCGGCAAAATTTCAAAAAATCGTCATTTTGACCTTCCAAAACTGACTTTTCTCTACACAAAGAGAACGAAGGGGCTCAGAGGCCCGCCCTTTAACTGTAGCATCCCCGCATCTTCACTAATAATCAGCGCTAAAATCTGGTAAATCCGCCGCACTTTTTGCTAGCCTTAATTTTTGGGTACCTAATATATTTGAGACTCTAATTTCGGAAATAATGGCCATACCGAGGAACGGTATGCGGCCCTGTATTCCCCATTGATTTGCTTCTTACACGATAGCATCAAAACGGCAATCGCGAACACTTTCTGATTTTCGAGAAGAGGTGGAAGGGTTTAAACCACTATTCCACCGACATTCTTGCCCCTCTAACTCCGCACTACGTGTAGTCGCAACAAAGCCGATGAGTGCGTTGAATACAGCTCGTCGAACTCTATCTTCAGTATAAAGGACAACTCTCTATCCCTTTCCGTTTGGACGGGAGAGGCCGGCAAAATTTAAAAAAATCGTCATTTTGACCTTCCAAAACTGACTTTTCTCTACACAAGGAGAACGAAGGGGCTCAGAGGCCCGCCCTTTTAACTGTAGCATCCCCGCATCTTCACTAATAATCAGCGCTAAAATCTGGTAAATCCGCCGCACTCTTTTCTAGCCTTAATTTTTGGGTACCTAAAATATTTGAGTCTCTAATTACGAAAATAATGGCCATACCGAGGAACGGGATGCGGCCCTGTATTCCCCACCGACTTGCTTCTTACACGATAGCATCAAAACGGCAATCGCGAACACTTTCTGATTTTCGAGAAAAGAAGGGGAAGGGTTTAAACCACTATTCCGCAGACATTCTTACCCCCATAATTCCGCACTACGTGTAGTCGCAACAAAGCCGATGAGTGCGTTGAATACAGCTCGTCGAACTCTATCTTCAGTATTAAGGACAACTCTCTATCCCTTTCCGTTTGGACGGGAGAGGCCGGCAAAATTTCAAAAAATGGTCATTTTGACCTTCCAAAACAGACTTTTCTCTACACAAGGAGAACGAAGGGGCTCAGAGGCCCGCCCTTTTAACTGTAGCATCCACGCATCTTCACTAATAATCAGCGCTAAAATCCGGCAAATCCGCCGCACTTTTTTCTAGCCTTAATTTTTGGGTACCTAAAATATTTCAGTCTCTAATTCCGAAAATAATGGCCATACCGAGGAACGGGATGCGGCCCTGTATTCCCCATTGACTTGCTTCTTACACGATAGCATCAAAACGGCAATCGCGAACACTTTCTGATTTTCGAGAAAAGAAGGGGAAGGGTTTAAACCACTATTCCGCCGACATTCGTAGCCCCATAACTCCGCACTACGTGTAGTGACAACAAAGCCGATGAGTGCGTTGAATACAGCTCGTCGAACTCTATCTTCAGTATTAAGGACAACTCTCTATCCCTTTCCGTTTGGACGGGAGAGGCCGGCAAAATTTAAAAAAATAGTCATTTTGACCTTCCAAAACAGACTTTTCTCTACACAAGCAGAACGAAGGGGCTCAGAGGCCCGCCCTTTTAACTGTAGCATCCCCGCATCTTCACTAATAATCAGCGCTAAAATCTGGTAAATCCGCCGCACTTTTTTCTAGCCTTAATTTTTGGGTACCTAATATATTTGAGACTCTAATTCCGGAAATAATGGCCATACCGAGGAACGGGATGCGGCCCTGTATTCCCCACTGACTTGCTTCTTACACGATAGCATCAAAACGGCAATCGCGAACACTTTCTGATTTTCGAGAAAAGAAGGGGAAGGGTTTAAACCACTATTCCGCCAACATTCTTACCCCCATAATTCCGCACTACGTGTAGTCGCAACAAAGCCGATGAGTGCGTTGAATACAGCTCGTCGAGCTCTATCTTCAGTATAAAGGACAACTCTCTATCAATTTCCGTTTGGACGGGAGAGGCCGGCAAAATTTAAAAAAATCGTCATTTTGACCTTCCAAAACTGACTTTTCTCTACACAAGGAGAACGAAGGGGCTCAGAGGCCCGCCCTTTTAACTGTAGCATCCCCGCATCTTCACTAATAATCAGCGCTAAAATCTGGTAAATCCGCCGCACTCTTTTCTAGCCTTAATTTTTGGGTACCTAAAATATTTGAGTCTCTAATTACGAAAATAATGGCCATACCGAGGAACGGGATGCGGCCCTGTATTCCCCATTGACTTGCTTCCGCCGACATTCTTACCCCCATAACTCCGCACTACGTGTAGTCACAACAAAGCCGATGAGTGCGTTGAATACAGCTCGTCGAACTCTATATTCAGTATAAAGGACAACTCTCTATCCCTTTCCGTTTGGACGGGAGAGGCCGGCAAATTTTAAAAAAATCGTCATTTTGACCTTCCAAAACAGACTTTTCTCTACACAAGGAGAACGAAGGGGCTCAGAGGCCCGCCCTTTTAACTGTAGCATCCCCGCATCTTCACTAATAATCAGCGCTAAAATCCGGCAAATCCGCCGCACTTTTTTCTAGCCTTAATTTTTGGGTACCTAAAATATTTGTCTCTAATTCCGAAAATAATGGCCATACCGAGGAACGGGATGCGGCCCTGTATTCCCCATTGACTTGCTTCTTACACGATAGCATCAAAACGGCAATCGCGAACACTTTCTGATTTTCGAGAAAAGAAGGGGAAGAGTTTAAACCACTATTCCGCCGACATTCGTAGCCCCATAACTCCGCACTACGTGTAGTGACAACAAAGCCGATGAGTGCGTTGAATACAGCTCGTCGAACTCTATCTTCAGTATTAAGGACAACTCTCTATCCCTTTCCGTTTGGACGGGAGAGGCCGGCAAAATTTCAAAAAATAGTCATTTTGACCTTCCAAAACAGACTTTTCTCTACACAAGGAGAACGAAGGGGCTCAGAGGCCCGCCCTTTTAACTGTAGCATCCCCGCATCTTCACTAATAATCAGCGCTAAAATCCGGCAAATCCGCCGCACTTTTTTCTAGCCTTACTTTTTGGGTACTTAAAATATTTGAGTCTCTAATTCCGGAAATAATGGCCATACCGAGGAACGGGATGCGGCCCTGTATTCCCCACTGACTTGCTTCTTACACGATAGCATCAAAACGGCAATCGCGAACACTTTCTGATTTTCGAGAAAAGAAGGGGAACCACTATTCCGCCGACATTCTTACCCCCATAACTCCGCACTACGTGTAGTCACAACAAAGCCGATGAGTGCGTTGAATACAGCTCGTCGAACTCTATATTCAGTATATAGAGGACAACTCTCTATCCCTTTCCGTTTGGACGGGAGAGGCCGGCAAAATTTCAAAAAATCGTCATTTTGACCTTCCAAAACAGACTTTTCTCTACACAAGGAGAACGAAGTGGCTCAGAGGCCCGCCCTTTTAACTGTAACATCCCCGCATCTTCACTAATAATCAGCGCTAAAATCCGGCAAATCCGCCGCACTTTTTTCTAGCCTTACTTTTTGGGTACCTAAAATATTTGAGTCTCTAATTCCGGAAATAATGGCCATACCGAGGAACGGGATGCGGCCCTGTATTCCCCACTGACTTGCTTCTTACACGATAGCATCAAAACGGCAATCGCGAACACTTTCTGATTTTCGAGAAAAGAAGGGGACATTCTTACCCCCATAACTCCGCACTACGTGTAGTCGCAACAAAGCCGATGAGTGCGTTGAATACAGCTCGTCGAACTCTATCTTCAGTATAAAGGACAACTCTCTATCCCTTTCCGTTTGGACGGGAGAGGCCGGCAAAATTTAAAAAAATCGTCATTTTGACCTTCCAAAACTGACTTTTCTCTACACAAGGAGAACGAAGGGGCTCAGAGGCCCGCCCTTTTAACTGTAGCATCCCCGCATCTTCACTAATAATCAGCGCTAAAATCCGGCAAATCCGCCGCACTTTTTTCTAGCCTTAATTTTTGGGTACCTAATATATTTGAGACTCTAATTTCGGAAATAATGGCCATACCGAGGAACGGTATGCGGCCCTGTATTCCCCATTGATTTGCTTCTTACACGATAGCATCAAAACGGCAATCGCGAACACTTTCTGATTTTCGAGAAGAGGTGGAAGGGTTTAAACCACTATTCCACCGACATTCTTGCCCCTCTAACTCCGCACTACGTGTAGTCGCAACAAAGCCGATGAGTGCGTTGAATACAGCTCGTCGAACTCTATCTTCAGTATAAAGGACAACTCTCTATCCCTTTCCGTTTGGACGGGAGAGGCCGGCAAAATTTAAAAAAATCGTCATTTTGACCTTCCAAAACTGACTTTTCTCTACACAAGGAGAACGAAGGGGCTCAGAGGCCCGCCCTTTTAACTGTAGCATCCCCGCATCTTCACTAATAATCAGCGCTAAAATCTGGTAAATCCGCCGCACTCTTTTCTAGCCTTAATTTTTGGGTACCTAAAATATTTGAGTCTCTAATTACGAAAATAATGGCCATACCGAGGAACGGGATGCGGCCCTGTATTCCCCACCGACTTGCTTCTTACACGATAGCATCAAAACGGCAATCGCGAACACTTTCTGATTTTCGAGAAAAGAAGGGGAAGGGTTTAAACCACTATTCCGCAGACATTCTTACCCCCATAATTCCGCACTACGTGTAGTCGCAACAAAGCCGATGAGTGCGTTGAATACAGCTCGTCGAACTCTATCTTCAGTATTAAGGACAACTCTCTATCCCTTTCCGTTTGGACGGGAGAGGCCGGCAAAATTTCAAAAAATGGTCATTTTGACCTTCCAAAACAGACTTTTCTCTACACAAGGAGAACGAAGGGGCTCAGAGGCCCGCCCTTTTAACTGTAGCATCCACGCATCTTCACTAATAATCAGCGCTAAAATCCGGCAAATCCGCCGCACTTTTTTCTAGCCTTAATTTTTGGGTACCTAAAATATTTCAGTCTCTAATTCCGAAAATAATGGCCATACCGAGGAACGGGATGCGGCCCTGTATTCCCCATTGACTTGCTTCTTACACGATAGCATCAAAACGGCAATCGCGAACACTTTCTGATTTTCGAGAAAAGAAGGGGAAGGGTTTAAACCACTATTCCGCCGACATTCGTAGCCCCATAACTCCGCACTACGTGTAGTGACAACAAAGCCGATGAGTGCGTTGAATACAGCTCGTCGAACTCTATCTTCAGTATTAAGGACAACTCTCTATCCCTTTCCGTTTGGACGGGAGAGGCCGGCAAAATTTAAAAAAATAGTCATTTTGACCTTCCAAAACAGACTTTTCTCTACACAAGCAGAACGAAGGGGCTCAGAGGCCCGCCCTTTTAACTGTAGCATCCCCGCATCTTCACTAATAATCAGCGCTAAAATCTGGTAAATCCGCCGCACTTTTTTCTAGCCTTAATTTTTGGGTACCTAATATATTTGAGACTCTAATTCCGGAAATAATGGCCATACCGAGGAACGGGATGCGGCCCTGTATTCCCCACTGACTTGCTTCTTACACGATAGCATCAAAACGGCAATCGCGAACACTTTCTGATTTTCGAGAAAAGAAGGGGAAGGGTTTAAACCACTATTCCGCCAACATTCTTACCCCCATAATTCCGCACTACGTGTAGTCGCAACAAAGCCGATGAGTGCGTTGAATACAGCTCGTCGAGCTCTATCTTCAGTATAAAGGACAACTCTCTATCAATTTCCGTTTGGACGGGAGAGGCCGGCAAAATTTAAAAAAATCGTCATTTTGACCTTCCAAAACTGACTTTTCTCTACACAAGGAGAACGAAGGGGCTCAGAGGCCCGCCCTTTTAACTGTAGCATCCCCGCATCTTCACTAATAATCAGCGCTAAAATCTGGTAAATCCGCCGCACTCTTTTCTAGCCTTAATTTTTGGGTACCTAAAATATTTGAGTCTCTAATTACGAAAATAATGGCCATACCGAGGAACGGGATGCGGCCCTGTATTCCCCATTGACTTGCTTCCGCCGACATTCTTACCCCCATAACTCCGCACTACGTGTAGTCACTACAAAGCCGATGAGTGCGTTGAATACAGCTCGTCGAACTCTATATTCAGTATAAAGGACAACTCTCTATCCCTTTCCGTTTGGACGGGAGAGGCCGGCAAATTTTAAAAAAATCGTCATTTTGACCTTCCAAAACAGACTTTTCTCTACACAAGGAGAACGAAGGGGCTCAGAGGCCCGCCCTTTTAACTGTAGCATCCCCGCATCTTCACTAATAATCAGCGCTAAAATCCGGCAAATCCGCCGCACTTTTTTCTAGCCTTAATTTTTGGGTACCTAAAATATTTGTCTCTAATTCCGAAAATAATGGCCATACCGAGGAACGGGATGCGGCCCTGTATTCCCCATTGACTTGCTTCTTACACGATAGCATCAAAACGGCAATCGCGAACACTTTCTGATTTTCGAGAAAAGAAGGGGAAGAGTTTAAACCACTATTCCGCCGACATTCGTAGCCCCATAACTCCGCACTACGTGTAGTGACAACAAAGCCGATGAGTGCGTTGAATACAGCTCGTCGAACTCTATCTTCAGTATTAAGGACAACTCTCTATCCCTTTCCGTTTGGACGGGAGAGGCCGGCAAAATTTCAAAAAATAGTCATTTTGACCTTCCAAAACAGACTTTTCTCTACACAAGGAGAACGAAGGGGCTCAGAGGCCCGCCCTTTTAACTGTAGCATCCCCGCATCTTCACTAATAATCAGCGCTAAAATCCGGCAAATCCGCCGCACTTTTTTCTAGCCTTACTTTTTGGGTACTTAAAATATTTGAGTCTCTAATTCCGGAAATAATGGCCATACCGAGGAACGGGATGCGGCCCTGTATTCCCCACTGACTTGCTTCTTACACGATAGCATCAAAACGGCAATCGCGAACACTTTCTGATTTTCGAGAAAAGAAGGGGAACCACTATTCCGCCGACATTCTTACCCCCATAACTCCGCACTACGTGTAGTCACAACAAAGCCGATGAGTGCGTTGAATACAGCTCGTCGAACTCTATATTCAGTATATAGAGGACAACTCTCTATCCCTTTCCGTTTGGACGGGAGAGGCCGGCAAAATTTCAAAAAATCGTCATTTTGACCTTCCAAAACAGACTTTTCTCTACACAAGGAGAACGAAGTGGCTCAGAGGCCCGCCCTTTTAACTGTAACATCCCCGCATCTTCACTAATAATCAGCGCTAAAATCCGGCAAATCCGCCGCACTTTTTTCTAGCCTTACTTTTTGGGTACCTAAAATATTTGAGTCTCTAATTCCGGAAATAATGGCCATACCGAGGAACGGGATGCGGCCCTGTATTCCCCACTGACTTGCTTCTTACACGATAGCATCAAAACGGCAATCGCGAACACTTTCTGATTTTCGAGAAAAGAAGGGGACATTCTTACCCCCATAACTCCGCACTACGTGTAGTCGCAACAAAGCCGATGAGTGCGTTGAATACAGCTCGTCGAACTCTATCTTCAGTATAAAGGACAACTCTCTATCCCTTTCCGTTTGGACGGGAGAGGCCGGCAAAATTTAAAAAAATCGTCATTTTGACCTTCCAAAACTGACTTTTCTCTACACAAGGAGAACGAAGGGGCTCAGAGGCCCGCCCTTTTAACTGTAGCATCCCCGCATCTTCACTAATAATCAGCGCTAAAATCCGGCAAATCCGCCGCACTTTTTTCTAGCCTTAATTTTTGGGTACCTAATATATTTGAGACTCTCATTCCGGAAATAATGGCCATACCGAGGAACGGGATGCGGCCCTGTATTCCCCACTGCCTTGCTTCTTACACGATAGCATCAAAACGGCAATCGCGAACACTTTCTGATTTTCGAGAAAAGAAGGGGAAGGGTTTAAACCACTATTCCGCCGACATTCTTACCCCCATAACTCCGCACTACGTGTAGTCACAAAGCCGATGTAGTGCGTTGAATACAGCTCGTCGAACTCTATATTCAGTATAAAGGACAACTCTCTATCCCTTTCCGTTTGGACGGGAGAGGCCGGCAAAATTTCAAAAAATCGTCATTTTGACCTTCCAAAACAGACTTTTCTCTACACAAGGAGAACGAAGGGGCTCAGAGGCCCGCCCTTTTAACTGTAGCATCCCCGCATCTTCACTAATAATCAGCGCTAAAATCCAGCAAATCCGCCGCACTTTTTTCTAGCCTTAATTTTTGGGTACCTAAAATATTTGAGTCTCTAATTCCGAAAATAATGGCCATACCGAGGAACGGGATGCGGCCCTGTATTCCCCACTGACTTGCTTCTTACACGATAGCATCAAAACAGCAATCGCGAACACTTTCTGATTTTCGAGAAAAGAAGGGGATTCCGCCGACATTCGTAGCCCCATAACTCCGCACTACGTGTAGTGACAACAAAGCCGATGAGTGCGTTGAATACAGCTCGTCGAACTCTATCTTCAGTATTAAGGACAACTCTCTATCCCTTTCCGTTTGGACGGGAGAGGCCGGCAAAATTTCAAAAAATGGTCATTTTGACCTTCCAAAACAGACTTTTCTCTACACAAGGAGAACGAAGGGGTTCAGACGCCCGCCCTTTTAACTGTAGCATCCCCGCATCTTCACTAATAATCAGCGCTAAAATCTGGTAAATCCGCCGCACTTTTTTCTAGCCTTAATTTTTGGGTACCTAATATATTTGAGACTCTAATTCCGGAAATAATGGCCATACCGAGGAACGGGATGCGGCCCTGTATTCCCCACTGACTTGCTTCTTACACGATAGCATCAAAACGGCAATCGCGAACACTTTCTGATTTTCGAGAAAAGAAGGGGAAGGGCACTATTCCGCCGACATTCGTAGCCCCATAACTCCGCACTACGTGTAGTGACAACAAAGCCGATCAGTGCGTTGTATACAGCTCGTCGAACTCTATCTTCAGTATTAAGGACAACTCTCTATCCCTTTCCGTTTGGACGGGAGAGGCCGGCAAAATTTCAAAAAATAGTCATTTTGACCTTCCAAAACAGACTTTTCTCTACACAAGGAGAACGAAGGGGCTCAGAGGCCCGCCCTTTTAACTGTAGCATCCCCGCATCTTCACTAATAATCAGCGCTAAAATCTGGTAAATCCGCCGCACTTTTTTCTAGCCTTAATTTTTGGGTACCTAATATATTTGAGACTCTAATTCCGGAAATAATGGCCATACCGAGGAACGGGATGCGGCCCTGTATTCCCCATTGTTTTGCTTCTTACACGATAGCATCAAAACGGCAATCGCGAACACTTTCTGATTTTCGAGAAGAGGTGGAAGGGTTTAAACCACTATTCCACCGACATTCTTGCCCCTCTAACTCCGCACTACGTGTAGTCGCAACAAAGCCGATGAGTGCGTTGAATACAGCTCGTCGAACTCTATCTTCAGTATAAAGGACAACTCTCTATCCCTTTCCGTTTGGACGGGAGAGGCCGGCAAAATTTAAAAAAATCGTCATTTTGACCTTCCAAAACTGACTTTTCTCTACACAAGGAGAACGAAGGGGCTCAGAGGCCCGCCCTTTTAACTGTAGCATCCCCGCATCTTCACTAATAATCAGCGCTAAAATCTGGTAAATCCGCCGCACTCTTTTCTAGCCTTAATTTTTGGGTACCTAAAATATTTGAGTCTCTAATTACGAAAATAATGGCCATACCGAGGAACGGGATGCGGCCCTGTATTCCCCACTGACTTGCTTCTTACCCGATAGCATCAAAACGGCAATCGCGAACACTTTCTGATTTTCGAGAAAAGAAGGGGAAGGGTTTAAACCACTATTCCGCAGACATTCTTACCCCCATAATTCCGCCCTACGTGTAGTCGCAACAAAGCCGATGAGTGCGTTGAATACAGCTCGTCGAACTCTATCTTCAGTATTAAGGACAACTCTCTATCCCTTTCCGTTTGGACGGGAGAGGCCGGCAAAATTTCAAAAAATCGTCATTTTGACCTTCCAAAACTGACTTTTCTCTACACAAGGAGAACGAAGGGGCTCAGAGGCCCGCCCTTTTAACTGTAGCATCCCCGCATCTTCACTAATAATCAGCGCTAAAATCCGGCAAATCCGCCGCACTTTTTTCTAGCCTTACTTTTTGGGTACTTAAAATATTTGAGTCTCTAATTCCGGAAATAATGGCCATACCGAGGAACGGGATGCGGCCCTGTATTCCCCACTGACTTGCTTCTTACACGATAGCATCAAAACGGCAATCGCGAACACTTTCTGATTTTCGAGAAAAGAAGGGGACATTCTTACCCCCATAACTCCGCACTACGTGTAGTCGCAACAAAGCCGATGAGTGCGTTGAATACAGCTCGTCGAACTCTATCTTCAGTATTAAGGACAACTCTGTATCCCTTTCCGTTTGGACGGGAGAGGCCGGCAAAATTTCAAAAAATCGTCATTTTGACCTTCCAAAACTGACTTTTCTCTACACAAGGAGAACGAAGGGGCTCAGAGGCCCGCCCTTTTAACTGTAGCATCCCCGCATCTTCACTAATAATCAGCGCTAAAATCCGGCAAATCCGCCGCACTTTTTTCTAGCCTTACTTTTTGGGTACTTAAAATATTTGAGTCTCTAATTCCGGAAATAATGGCCATACCGAGGAACGGGATGCGGCCCTGTATTCCCCACTGACTTGCTTCTTGCACGATAGCATCAAAACGGCAATCGCGAACACTTTCTGATTTTCGAGAAAAGAAGGGGACATTCTTACCCCCATAACTCCGCACTACGTGTAGTCGCAACAAAGCCGATGAGTGCGTTGAATACAGCTCGTCGAACTCTATCTTCAGTATAAAGGACAACTCTCTATCCCTTTCCGTTTGGACGGGAGAGGCCGGCAAAATTTAAAAAAATCGTCATTTTGACCTTCCAAAACTGACTTTTCTCTACACAAGGAGAACGAAGGGGCTCAGAGGCCCGCCCTTTTAACTGTAGCATCCCCGCATCTTCACTAATAATCAGCGCTAAAATCCGGCAAATCCGCCGCACTTTTTTCTAGCCTTAATTTTTGGGTACCTAATATATTTGAGACTCTCATTCCGGAAATAATGGCCATACCGAGGAACGGGATGCGGCCCTGTATTCCCCACTGCCTTGCTTCTTACACGATAGCATCAAAACGGCAATCGCGAACACCTTCTGATTTTCGAGAAAAGAAGGGGAAGGGTTTAAACCACTATTCCGCCGACATTCTTACCCCCATAACTCCGCACTACGTGTAGTCACAAAGCCGATGTAGTGCGTTGAATACAGCTCGTCGAACTCTATTTTCAGTATAAAGGACAACTCTCTATCCCTTTCCGTTTGGACGGGAGAGGCCGGCAAAATTTCAAAAAATCGTCATTTTGACCTTCCAAAACAGACTTTTCTCTACACAAGGAGAACGAAGGGGCTCAGAGGCCCGCCCTTTTAACTGTAGCATCCCCGCATCTTCACTAATAATCAGCGCTAAAATCCAGCAAATCCGCCGCACTTTTTTCTAGCCTTAATTTTTGGGTACCTAAAATATTTGAGTCTCTAATTCCGAAAATAATGGCCATACCGAGGAACGGGATGCGGCCCTGTATTCCCCATTGACTTGCTTCTTACACGATAGCATCAAAACAGCAATCGCGAACACTTTCTGATTTTCGAGAAAAGAAGGGGATTCCGCCGACATTCGTAGCCCCATAACTCCGCACTACGTGTAGTGACAACAAAGCCGATGAGTGCGTTGAATACAGCTCGTCGAACTCTATCTTCAGTATTAAGGACAACTCTCTATCCCTTTCCGTTTGGACGGGAGAGGCCGGCAAAATTTCAAAAAATGGTCATTTTGACCTTCCAAAACAGACTTTTCTCTACACAAGGAGAACGAAGGGGTTCAGACGCCCGCCCTTTTAACTGTAGCATCCCCGCATCTTCACTAATAATCAGCGCTAAAATCTGGTAAATCCGCCGCACTCTTTTCTAGCCTTAATTTTTGGGTACCTAATATATTTGAGACTCTAATTCCGGAAATAATGGCCATACCGAGGAACGGGATGCGGCCCTGTATTCCCCACTGACTTGCTTCTTACACGATAGCATCAAAACGGCAATCGCGAACACTTTCTGATTTTCGAGAAAAGAAGGGAAAGGGCACTATTCCGCCGACATTCGTAGCCCCATAACTCCGCACTACGTGTAGTGACAACAAAGCCGATCAGTGCGTTGTATACAGCTCGTCGAACTCTATCTTCAGTATTAAGGACAACTCTCTATCCCTTTCCGTTTGGACGGGAGAGGCCGGCAAAATTTCAAAAAATAGTCATTTTGACCTTCCAAAACAGACTTTTCTCTACACAAGGAGAACGAAGGGGCTCAGAGGCCCGCCCTTTTAACTGTAGCATCCCCGCATCTTCACTAATAATCAGCGCTAAAATCTGGTAAATCCGCCGCACTTTTTTCTAGCCTTAATTTTTGGGTACCTAAAATATTTGAGTCTCTAATTACGAAAATAATGGCCATACCGAGGAACGGGATGCGGCCCTGTATTCCCCACTGACTTGCTTCTTACACGATAGCATCAAAACGGCAATCGCGAACACTTTCTGATTTTCGAGAAAAGAAGGGGAAGGGTTTAAACCACTATTCCGCAGACATTCTTACCCCCATAATTCCGCCCTACGTGTAGTCGCAACAAAGCCGATGAGTGCGTTGAATACAGCTCGTCGAACTCTATCTTCAGTATTAAGGACAACTCTCTATCCCTTTCCGTTTGGACGGGAGAGGCCGGCAAAATTTCAAAAAATCGTCATTTTGACCTTCCAAAACTGACTTTTCTCTACACAAGGAGAACGAAGGGGCTCAGAGGCCCGCCCTTTTAACTGTAGCATCCCCGCATCTTCACTAATAATCAGCGCTAAAATCCGGCAAATCCGCCGCACTTTTTTCTAGCCTTACTTTTTGGGTACTTAAAATATTTGAGTCTCTAATTCCGGAAATAATGGCCATACCGAGGAACGGGATGCGGCCCTGTATTCCCCACTGACTTGCTTCTTACACGATAGCATCAAAACGGCAATCGCGAACACTTTCTGATTTTCGAGAAAAGAAGGGGAAGGGTTTAAACCACTATTCCGCCGACATTCTTACCCCCATAACTCCGCACTACGTGTAGTCACAACAAAGCCGATGAGTGCGTTGAATACAGCTCGTCGAATTCTATATTCAGTATATAGAGGACAACTCTCTATCCCTTTCCGTTTGGACGGGAGAGGCCGGCAAAATTTCAAAAAATCGTCATTTTGACCTTCCAAAACAGACTTTTCTCTACACAAGGAGAACGAAGGGGATCAGAGGCCCGACCTTTTAACTGTAGCATCCCCGCATCTTCACTAATAATCAGCGCTAAAATCCAGCAAATCCGCCGCACTTTTTTCTAGCCTTAATTTTTGGGTACCTAAAATATTTCAGTCTCTAATTCCGAAAATAATGGCCATACCGAGGAACGGGATGCGGCCCTGTATTAACCATTGACTTGCTTCTTACACGATAGCATCAAAACGGCAATCGCGAACACTTTCTGATTTTCGAGAAAAGAAGGGGAAGGGTTTAAACCACTATTCCGCCGACATTCGTAGCCCCATAACTCCACACTACGTGTAGTGACAACAAAGCCGATGAGTGCGTTGAATACAGCTCGTCGAACTCTATCTTCAGTATTAAGGACAACTCTCTATCCCTTTCCGTTTGGACGGGAGAGGCCGGCAAAATTTAAAAAAATCGTCATTTTGACCTTCCAAAACTGACTTTTCTCTACACAAGGAGAACGAAGGGGCTCAGAGGCCCGCCCTTTTAACTGTAGCATCCCCGCATCTTCACTAATAATCAGCGCTAAAATCCGGCAAATCCGCCGCACTTTTTTCTAGCCTTAATTTTTGGGTACCTAATATATTTGAGACTCTCATTCCGGAAATAATGGCCATACCGAGGAACGGGATGCGGCCCTGTATTCCCCACTGCCTTGCTTCTTACACGATAGCATCAAAACGGCAATCGCGAACACCTTCTGATTTTCGAGAAAAGAAGGGGAAGGGTTTAAACCACTATTCCGCCGACATTCTTACCCCCATAACTCCGCACTACGTGTAGTCACAAAGCCGATGTAGTGCGTTGAATACAGCTCGTCGAACTCTATATTCAGTATAAAGGACAACTCTCTATCCCTTTCCGTTTGGACGGGAGAGGCCGGCAAAATTTCAAAAAATCGTCATTTTGACCTTCCAAAACAGACTTTTCTCTACACAAGGAGAACGAAGGGGCTCAGAGGCCCGCCCTTTTAACTGTAGCATCCCCGCATCTTCACTAATAATCAGCGCTAAAATCCAGCAAATCCGCCGCACTTTTTTCTAGCCTTAATTTTTGGGTACCTAAAATATTTGAGTCTCTAATTCCGAAAATAATGGCCATACCGAGGAACGGGATGCGGCCCTGTATTCCCCATTGACTTGCTTCTTACACGATAGCATCAAAACAGCAATCGCGAACACTTTCTGATTTTCGAGAAAAGAAGGGGATTCCGCCGACATTCGTAGCCCCATAACTCCGCACTACGTGTAGTGACAACAAAGCCGATGAGTGCGTTGAATACAGCTCGTCGAACTCTATCTTCAGTATTAAGGACAACTCTCTATCCCTTTCCGTTTGGACGGGAGAGGCCGGCAAAATTTCAAAAAATGGTCATTTTGACCTTCCAAAACAGACTTTTCTCTACACAAGGAGAACGAAGGGGTTCAGACGCCCGCCCTTTTAACTGTAGCATCCCCGCATCTTCACTAATAATCAGCGCTAAAATCTGGTAAATCCGCCGCACTCTTTTCTAGCCTTAATTTTTGGGTACCTAATATATTTGAGACTCTAATTCCGGAAATAATGGCCATACCGAGGAACGGGATGCGGCCCTGTATTCCCCACTGACTTGCTTCTTACACGATAGCATCAAAACGGCAATCGCGAACACTTTCTGATTTTCGAGAAAAGAAGGGGAAGGGCACTATTCCGCCGACATTCGTAGCCCCATAACTCCGCACTACGTGTAGTGACAACAAAGCCGATCAGTGCGTTGTATACAGCTCGTCGAACTCTATCTTCAGTATTAAGGACAACTCTCTATCCCTTTCCGTTTGGACGGGAGAGGCCGGCAAAATTTCAAAAAATAGTCATTTTGACCTTCCAAAACAGACTTTTCTCTACACAAGGAGAACGAAGGGGCTCAGAGGCCCGCCCTTTTAACTGTAGCATCCCCGCATCTTCACTAATAATCAGCGCTAAAATCTGGTAAATCCGCCGCACTTTTTTCTAGCCTTAATTTTTGGGTACCTAATATATTTGAGACTCTAATTCCGGAAATAATGGCCATACCGAGGAACGGGATGCGGCCCTGTATTCCCCATTGTTTTGCTTCTTACACGATAGCATCAAAACGGCAATCGCGAACACTTTCTGATTTTCGAGAAGAGGTGGAAGGGTTTAAACCACTATTCCACCGACATTCTTGCCCCTCTAACTCCGCACTACGTGTAGTCGCAACAAAGCCGATGAGTGCGTTGAATACAGCTCGTCGAACTCTATCTTCAGTATAAAGGACAACTCTCTATCCCTTTCCGTTTGGACGGGAGAGGCCGGCAAAATTTAAAAAAATCGTCATTTTGACCTTCCAAAACTGACTTTTCTCTACACAAGGAGAACGAAGGGGCTCAGAGGCCCGCCCTTTTAACTGTAGCATCCCCGCATCTTCACTAATAATCAGCGCTAAAATCTGGTAAATCCGCCGCACTCTTTTCTAGCCTTAATTTTTGGGTACCTAAAATATTTGAGTCTCTAATTACGAAAATAATGGCCATACCGAGGAACGGGATGCGGCCCTGTATTCCCCACTGACTTGCTTCTTACACGATAGCATCAAAACGGCAATCGCGAACACTTTCTGATTTTCGAGAAAAGAAGGGGAAGGGTTTAAACCACTATTCCGCAGACATTCTTACCCCCATAATTCCGTCCTACGTGTAGTCGCAACAAAGCCGATGAGTGCGTTGAATACAGCTCGTCGAACTCTATCTTCAGTATTAAGGACAACTCTCTATCCCTTTCCGTTTGGACGGGAGAGGCCGGCAAAATTTCAAAAAATCGTCATTTTGACCTTCCAAAACTGACTTTTCTCTACACAAGGAGAACGAAGGGGCTCAGAGGCCCGCCCTTTTAACTGTAGCATCCCCGCATCTTCACTAATAATCAGCGCTAAAATCCGGCAAATCCGCCGCACTTTTTTCTAGCCTTACTTTTTGGGTACTTAAAATATTTGAGTCTCTAATTCCGGAAATAATGGCCATACCGAGGAACGGGATGCGGCCCTGTATTCCCCACTGACTTGCTTCTTACACGATAGCATCAAAACGGCAATCGCGAACACTTTCTGATTTTCGAGAAAAGAAGGGGAAGGGTTTAAACCACTATTCCGCCGACATTCTTACCCCCATAACTCCGCACTACGTGTAGTCACAACAAAGCCGATGAGTGCGTTGAATACAGCTCGTCGAATTCTATATTCAGTATATAGAGGACAACTCTCTATCCCTTTCCGTTTGGACGGGAGAGGCCGGCAAAATTTCAAAAAATCGTCATTTTGACCTTCCAAAACAGACTTTTCTCTACACAAGGAGAACGAAGGGGATCAGAGGCCCGACCTTTTAACTGTAGCATCCCCGCATCTTCACTAATAATCAGCGCTAAAATCCAGCAAATCCGCCGCACTTTTTTCTAGCCTTAATTTTTGGGTACCTAAAATATTTCAGTCTCTAATTCCGAAAATAATGGCCATACCGAGGAACGGGATGCGGCCCTGTATTAACCATTGACTTGCTTCTTACACGATAGCATCAAAACGGCAATCGCGAACACTTTCTGATTTTCGAGAAAAGAAGGGGAAGGGTTTAAACCACTATTCCGCCGACATTCGTAGCCCCATAACTCCACACTACGTGTAGTGACAACAAAGCCGATGAGTGCGTTGAATACAGCTCGTCGAACTCTATCTTCAGTATTAAGGACAACTCTCTATCCCTTTCCGTTTGGACGGGAGAGGCCGGCAAAATTTAAAAAAATCGTCATTTTGACCTTCCAAAACTGACTTTTCTCTACACAAGGAGAACGAAGGGGCTCAGAGGCCCGCCCTTTTAACTGTAGCATCCCCGCATCTTCACTAATAATCAGCGCTAAAATCCGGCAAATCCGCCGCACTTTTTTCTAGCCTTAATTTTTGGGTACCTAATATATTTGAGACTCTCATTCCGGAAATAATGGCCATACCGAGGAACGGGATGCGGCCCTGTATTCCCCACTGCCTTGCTTCTTACACGATAGCATCAAAACGGCAATCGCGAACACCTTCTGATTTTCGAGAAAAGAAGGGGAAGGGTTTAAACCACTATTCCGCCGACATTCTTACCCCCATAACTCCGCACTACGTGTAGTCACAAAGCCGATGTAGTGCGTTGAATACAGCTCGTCGAACTCTATATTCAGTATAAAGGACAACTCTCTATCCCTTTCCGTTTGGACGGGAGAGGCCGGCAAAATTTCAAAAAATCGTCATTTTGACCTTCCAAAACAGACTTTTCTCTACACAAGGAGAACGAAGGGGCTCAGAGGCCCGCCCTTTTAACTGTAGCATCCCCGCATCTTCACTAATAATCAGCGCTAAAATCCAGCAAATCCGCCGCACTTTTTTCTAGCCTTAATTTTTGGGTACCTAAAATATTTGAGTCTCTAATTCCGAAAATAATGGCCATACCGAGGAACGGGATGCGGCCCTGTATTCCCCATTGACTTGCTTCTTACACGATAGCATCAAAACAGCAATCGCGAACACTTTCTGATTTTCGAGAAAAGAAGGGGATTCCGCCGACATTCGTAGCCCCATAACTCCGCACTACGTGTAGTGACAACAAAGCCGATGAGTGCGTTGAATACAGCTCGTCGAACTCTATCTTCAGTATTAAGGACAACTCTCTATCCCTTTCCGTTTGGACGGGAGAGGCCGGCAAAATTTCAAAAAATGGTCATTTTGACCTTCCAAAACAGACTTTTCTCTACACAAGGAGAACGAAGGGGTTCAGACGCCCGCCCTTTTAACTGTAGCATCCCCGCATCTTCACTAATAATCAGCGCTAAAATCTGGTAAATCCGCCGCACTTTTTTCTAGCCTTAATTTTTGGGTACCTAATATATTTGAGACTCTAATTCCGGAAATAATGGCCATACCGAGGAACGGGATGCGGCCCTGTATTCCCCACTGACTTGCTTCTTACACGATAGCATCAAAACGGCAATCGCGAACACTTTCTGATTTTCGAGAAAAGAAGGGGAAGGGCACTATTCCGCCGACATTCGTAGCCCCATAACTCCGCACTACGTGTAGTGACAACAAAGCCGATCAGTGCGTTGTATACAGCTCGTCGAACTCTATCTTCAGTATTAAGGACAACTCTCTATCCCTTTCCGTTTGGACGGGAGAGGCCGGCAAAATTTCAAAAAATAGTCATTTTGACCTTCCAAAACAGACTTTTCTCTACACAAGGAGAACGAAGGGGCTCAGAGGCCCGCCCTTTTAACTGTAGCATCCCCGCATCTTCACTAATAATCAGCGCTAAAATCTGGTAAATCCGCCGCACTTTTTTCTAGCCTTAATTTTTGGGTACCTAATATATTTGAGACTCTAATTCCGGAAATAATGGCCATACCGAGGAACGGGATGCGGCCCTGTATTCCCCATTGTTTTGCTTCTTACACGATAGCATCAAAACGGCAATCGCGAACACTTTCTGATTTTCGAGAAGAGGTGGAAGGGTTTAAACCACTATTCCACCGACATTCTTGCCCCTCTAACTCCGCACTACGTGTAGTCGCAACAAAGCCGATGAGTGCGTTGAATACAGCTCGTCGAACTCTATCTTCAGTATAAAGGACAACTCTCTATCCCTTTCCGTTTGGACGGGAGAGGCCGGCAAAATTTAAAAAAATCGTCATTTTGACCTTCCAAAACTGACTTTTCTCTACACAAGGAGAACGAAGGGGCTCAGAGGCCCGCCCTTTTAACTGTAGCATCCCCGCATCTTCACTAATAATCAGCGCTAAAATCTGGTAAATCCGCCGCACTCTTTTCTAGCCTTAATTTTTGGGTACCTAAAATATTTGAGTCTCTAATTACGAAAATAATGGCCATACCGAGGAACGGGATGCGGCCCTGTATTCCCCACTGACTTGCTTCTTACACGATAGCATCAAAACGGCAATCGCGAACACTTTCTGATTTTCGAGAAAAGAAGGGGACATTCTTACCCCCATAACTCCGCACTACGTGTAGTCGCAACAAAGCCGATGAGTGCGTTGAATACAGCTCGTCGAACTCTATCTTCAGTATAAAGGACAACTCTCTATCCCTTTCCGTTTGGACGGGAGAGGCCGGCAAAATTTAAAAAAATCGTCATTTTGACCTTCCAAAACTGACTTTTCTCTACACAAGGAGAACGAAGGGGCTCAGAGGCCCGCCCTTTTAACTGTAGCATCCCCGCATCTTCACTAATAATCAGCGCTAAAATCCGGCAAATCCGCCGCACTTTTTTCTAGCCTTAATTTTTGGGTACCTAATATATTTGAGACTCTCATTCCGGAAATAATGGCCATACCGAGGAACGGGATGCGGCCCTGTATTCCCCACTGCCTTGCTTCTTACACGATAGCATCAAAACGGCAATCGCGAACACCTTCTGATTTTCGAGAAAAGAAGGGGAAGGGTTTAAACCACTATTCCGCCGACATTCTTACCCCCATAACTCCGCACTACGTGTAGTCACAAAGCCGATGTAGTGCGTTGAATACAGCTCGTCGAACTCTATATTCAGTATAAAGGACAACTCTCTATCCCTTTCCGTTTGGACGGGAGAGGCCGGCAAAATTTCAAAAAGTCGTCATTTTGACCTTCCAAAACAGACTTTTCTCTACACAAGGAGAACGAAGGGGCTCAGAGGCCCGCCCTTTTAACTGTAGCATCCCCGCATCTTCACTAATAATCAGCGCTAAAATCCAGCAAATCCGCCGCACTTTTTTCTAGCCTTAATTTTTGGGTACCTAAAATATTTGAGTCTCTAATTCCGAAAATAATGGCCATACCGAGGAACGGGATGCGGCCCTGTATTCCCCATTGACTTGCTTCTTACACGATAGCATCAAAACAGCAATCGCGAACACTTTCTGATTTTCGAGAAAAGAAGGGGATTCCGCCGACATTCGTAGCCCCATAACTCCGCACTACGTGTAGTGACAACAAAGCCGATGAGTGCGTTGAATACAGCTCGTCGAACTCTATCTTCAGTATTAAGGACAACTCTCTATCCCTTTCCGTTTGGACGGGAGAGGCCGGCAAAATTTCAAAAAATGGTCATTTTGACCTTCCAAAACAGACTTTTCTCTACACAAGGAGAACGAAGGGGTTCAGACGCCCGCCCTTTTAACTGTAGCATCCCCGCATCTTCACTAATAATCAGCGCTAAAATCTGGTAAATCCGCCGCACTTTTTTCTAGCCTTAATTTTTGGGTACCTAATATATTTGAGACTCTAATTCCGGAAATAATGGCCATACCGAGGAACGGGATGCGGCCCTGTATTCCCCACTGACTTGCTTCTTACACGATAGCATCAAAACGGCAATCGCGAACACTTTCTGATTTTCGAGAAAAGAAGGGGAAGGGCACTATTCCGCCGACATTCGTAGCCCCATAACTCCGCACTACGTGTAGTGACAACAAAGCCGATGAGTGCGTTGTATACAGCTCGTCGAACTCTATCTTCAGTATTAAGGACAACTCTCTATCCCTTTCCGTTTGGACGGGAGAGGCCGGCAAAATTTCAAAAAATAGTCATTTTGACCTTCCAAAACAGACTTTTCTCTACACAAGGAGAACGAAGGGGCTCAGAGGCCCGCCCTTTTAACTGTAGCATCCCCGCATCTTCACTAATAATCAGCGCTAAAATCTGGTAAATCCGCCGCACTTTTTTCTAGCCTTAATTTTTGGGTACCTAATATATTTGAGACTCTAATTCCGGAAATAATGGCCATACCGAGGAACGGGATGCGGCCCTGTATTCCCCATTGTTTTGCTTCTTACACGATAGCATCAAAACGGCAATCGCGAACACTTTCTGATTTTCGAGAAGAGGTGGAAGGGTTTAAACCACTATTCCACCGACATTCTTGCCCCTCTAACTCCGCACTACGTGTAGTCGCAACAAAGCCGATGAGTGCGGTGAATACAGCTCGTCGAACTCTATCTTCAGTATAAAGGACAACTCTCTATCCCTTTCCGTTTGGACGGGAGAGGCCGGCAAAATTTAAAAAAATCGTCATTTTGACCTTCCAAAACTGACTTTTCTCTACACAAGGAGAACGAAGGGGCTCAGAGGCCCGCCCTTTTAACTGTAGCATCCCCGCATCTTCACTAATAATCAGCGCTAAAATCCGGTAAATCCGCCGCACTCTTTTCTAGCCTTAATTTTTGGGTACCTAAAATATTTGAGTCTCTAATTACGAAAATAATGGCCATACCGAGGAACGGGATGCGGCCCTGTATTCCCCACTGACTTGCTTCTTACACGATAGCATCAAAACGGCAATCGCGAACACTTTCTGATTTTCGAGAAAAGAAGGGGAAGGGTTTAAACCACTATTCCGCAGACATTCTTACCCCATAATTCCGCCCTGCGTGTAGTCGCAACAAAGCCGATGAGTGCGTTGAATACAGCTCGTCGAACTCTATCTTCAGTATTAAGGACAACTCTCTATCCCTTTCCGTTTGGACGGGAGAGGCCGGCAAAATTTCAAAAAATCGTCATTTTGACCTTCCAAAACTGACTTTTCTCTACACAAGGAGAACGAAGGGGCTCAGAGGCCCGCCCTTTTAACTGTAGCATCCCCGCATCTTCACTAATAATCAGCGCTAAAATCCGGCAAATCCGCCGCACTTTTTTCTAGCCTTACTTTTTGGGTACTTAAAATATTTGAGTCTCTAATTCCGGAAATAATGGCCATACCGAGGAACGGGATGCGGCCCTGTATTCCCCACTGACTTGCTTCTTACACGATAGCATCAAAACGGCAATCGCGAACACTTTCTGATTTTCGAGAAAAGAAGGGGAAGGGTTTAAACCACTATTCCGCCGACATTCTTACCCCCATAACTCCGCACTACGTGTAGTCACAACAAAGCCGATGAGTGCGTTGAATACAGCTCGTCGAATTCTATATTCAGTATATAGAGGACAACTCTCTATCCCTTTCCGTTTGGACGGGAGAGGCCGGCAAAATTTCAAAAAATCGTCATTTTGACCTTCCAAAACAGACTTTTCTCTACACAAGGAGAACGAAGGGGATCAGAGGCCCGACCTTTTAACTGTAGCATCCCCGCATCTTCACTAATAATCAGCGCTAAAATCCAGCAAATCCGCCGCACTTTTTTCTAGCCTTAATTTTTGGGTACCTAAAATATTTCAGTCTCTAATTCCGAAAATAATGGCCATACCGAGGAACGGGATGCGGCCCTGTATTCCCCATTGACTTGCTTCTTACACGATTGCATCAAAACGGCAATCGCGAACACTTTCTGATTTTCGAGAAAAGAAGGGGAAGGGTTTAAACCACTATTCCGCCGACATTCGTAGCCCCATAACTCCACACTACGTGTAGTGACAACAAAGCCGATGAGTGCGTTGAATACAGCTCGTCGAACTCTATCTTCAGTATTAAGGACAACTCTCTATCCCTTTCCGTTTGGACGGGAGAGGCCGGCAAAATTTAAAAAAATCGTCATTTTGACCTTCCAAAACTGACTTTTCTCTACACAAGGAGAACGAAGGGGCTCAGAGGCCCGCCCTTTTAACTGTAGCATCCCCGCATCTTCACTAATAATCAGCGCTAAAATCCGGCAAATCCGCCGCACTTTTTTCTAGCCTTAATTTTTGGGTACCTAATATATTTGAGACTCTCATTCCGGAAATAATGGCCATACCGAGGAACGGGATGCGGCCCTGTATTCCCCACTGCCTTGCTTCTTACACGATAGCATCAAAACGGCAATCGCGAACACCTTCTGATTTTCGAGAAAAGAAGGGGAAGGGTTTAAACCACTATTCCGCCGACATTCTTACCCCCATAACTCCGCACTACGTGTAGTCACAAAGCCGATGTAGTGCGTTGAATACAGCTCGTCGAACTCTATATTCAGTATTAAGGACAACTCTCTATCCCTTTCCGTTTGGACGGGAGAGGCCGGCAAAATTTCAAAAAATCGTCATTTTGACCTTCCAAAACAGAATTTTCTCTACACAAGGAGAACGAAGGGGCTCAGAGGCCCGCCCTTTTAACTGTAGCATCCCCGCATCTTCACTAATAATCAGCGCTAAAATCCAGCAAATCCGCCGCACTTTTTTCTAGCCTTAATTTTTGGGTACCTAAAATATTTGAGTCTCTAATTCCGAAAATAATGGCCATACCGAGGAACGGGATGCGGCCCTGTATTCCCCATTGACTTGCTTCTTACACGATAGCATCAAAACAGCAATCGCGAACACTTTCTGATTTTCGAGAAAAGAAGGGGAAGGGTTTAAACCACTATTCCGCCGACATTCTTAAACCCATAACTCCGCACTACGTGTAGTCACAACAAAGCCGATGAGTGCGTTCAATACAGCTCGTCGAACTCTATATTCAGTATATAGAGGACAACTCTCTATCCCTTTCCGTTTGGACGGGAGAGGCCGGCAAAATTTCAAAAAATCGTCATTTTGACCTTCCAAAACAGACTTTTCTCTACACAAGGAGAACGAAGGGGATCAGAGGCCCGACCTTTTAACTGTAGCATCCCCGCATCTTCACTAATAATCAGCCCTAAATTCCAGCAAATCCGCCGCACTTTTTTCTAGCCTTAATTTTTGGGTACCTAAAATATTTCAGTCTCTAATTCCGAAAATAATGGCCATACCGAGGAACGGGATGCGGCCCTGTATTCCCCATTGACTTGCTTCTTACACGATTGCATCAAAACGGCAATCGCGAACACTTTCTGATTTTCGAGAAAAGAAGGGGAAGGGTTTAAACCACTATTCCGCCGACATTCTTACCCCCATAACTCCGCACTACGTGTAGTCACAACAATGCCGATTAGTGCGTTGAATACAGCTCGTCGAACTCTATCTTCAGTATAAAGGACAACTCTCTATCCCTTTCCGTTTGGACGGGAGAGGCCGGCAAAATTTCAAAAAATGGTCATTTTGACCTTCCAAAACAGACTTTTCTCTACACAAGGAGAACGAAGGGGCTCAGAGGCCCGCCCTTTTAACTGTAGCATCCCCGCATCTTCACTAATAATCAGCGCTAAAATCCGGCAAATCCGCCGCACTTTTTTCTAGCCTTAATTTTTGGGTACCTAAAATATTTGAGTCTCTAATTCCGAAAATAATGGCCATACCGAGGAACGGGATGCGGCCCTGTATTCCCCATTGACTTGCTTCTTACACGATAGCATCAAAACGGCAATCGCGAACACTTTCTGATTTTCGAGAAAAGAAGGGGATTCCGCCGACATTAGTAGCCCCATAACTCCGCACTACGTGTAGTGAAAACAAAGCCGATGAGTGCGTTGAATACAGCTCGTCGAACTCTATCTTCAGTATTAAGGACAACTCTCTATCCCTTTCCGTTTGGACGGGAGAGGCCGGCAAAGTTTCAAAAAATGGTCATTTTGACCTTCCAAAACAGACTTTTCTCTACACAAGCAGAACGAAGGGGCTCAGAGTCCCGCCCTTTTAACTGTAGCATCCCCGCATCTTCACTAATAATCAGCGCTAAAATCTGGTAAATCCGCCGCACTTTTTTCTAGCCTTAATTTTTGGGTACCTAATATATTTGAGACTCTAATTCCGGAAATAATGGCCATACCGAGGAACGGGATGCGGCCCTGTATTCCCCACTGACTTGCTTCTTACACGATAGCATCAAAACGGCAATCGCGAACACTTTCTGATTTTCGAGAAAAGAAGGGGAAGGGTTTAAACCACTATTCCACCGACATTCTTGCCCCTCTAACTCCGCAGTACGTGTAGTGACAACAAAGCCGATGAGTGCGTTGAATACAGCTCGTCGAACTCTATCTTCAGTATTAAGGACAACTCTCTATCCCTTTCCGTTTGGACGGGAGAGGCCGGCAAAATTTCAAAAAATGGTCATTTTGACCTTCCAAAACAGACTTTTCTCTACACAAGGAGAACGAAGGGGCTCAGAGGCCCGCCCTTTTAACTGTAGCATCCCCGCATCTTCACTAATAATCAGCGCTAAAATCTGGTAAATCCGCCGCACTTTTTTCTAGCCTTAATTTTTGGGTACCTAATATATTTGAGACTCTAATTCCGGAAATAATGGCCATACCGAGGAACGGGATGCGGCCCTGTATTCCCCACTGACTTGCTTCTTACACGATAGCATCAAAACGGCAATCGCGAACACTTTCTGATTTTCGAGAAAAGAAGGGGAAGGGTTTAAACCACTATTCCGCCAACATTCTTACACCCATAATTCCGCACTACGTATAGTCGCAACAAAGCCGATGAGTGCGTTGAATACAGCTCGTCGAACTCTATCTTCAGTATAAAGGACAACTCTCTATCCCTTTCCGTTTGGACGGGAGAGTCCGGCAAAATTTCAAAAAATCGTCATTTTGACCTTCCAAAACTGACTTTTCTCTACACAAGGAGAACGAAGGGGCTCAGAGGCCCGCCCTTTTAACTGTAGCATCCCCGCATCTTCACTAATAATCAGCGCTAAAATCCGGCAAATCCGCCGCACTTTTTTCTAGCCTTACTTTTTGGGTACCTAAAATATTTGAGTCTCTAATTCCGGAAATAATGGCCATACCGAGGAACGGGATGCGGCCCTGTATTCCCCATTGACTTGCTTCTTACACGATAGCATCAAAACGGCAATCGCGAACACTTTCTGATTTTCGAGAAAAGAAGGGGAAGGGTTTAAACCACTATTCCGCCGACATTCTTACCCCCATAACTCCGCACTACGTGTAGTCACAACAATGCCGATTAGTGCGTTGAATACAGCTCGTCGAACTCTATCTTCAGTATAAAGGACAACTCTCTATCCCTTTCCGTTTGGACGGGAGAGGCCGGCAAAATTTCAAAAAATGGTCATTTTGACCTTCCAAAACAGACTTTTCTCTACACAAGGAGAACGAAGGGGCTCAGAGGCCCGCCCTTTTAACTGTAGCATCCCCGCATCTTCACTAATAATCAGCGCTAAAATCCGGCAAATCCGCCGCACTTTTTTCTAGCCTTAATTTTTGGGTACCTAAAATATTTGAGTCTCTAATTCCGAAAATAATGGCCATACCGAGGAACGGGATGCGGCCCTGTATTCCCCATTGACTTGCTTCTTACACGATAGCATCAAAACGGCAATCGCGAACACTTTCTGATTTTCGAGAAAAGAAGGGGATTCCGCCGACATTAGTAGCCCCATAACTCCGCACTACGTGTAGTGAAAACAAAGCCGATGAGTGCGTTGAATACAGCTCGTCGAACTCTATCTTCAGTATAAAGGACAACTCTCTATCCCTTTCCGTTTGGACGGGAGAGGCCGGCAAAATTTCAAAAAATGGTCATTTTGACCTTCCAAAACAGACTTTTCTCTACACAAGGAGAACGAAGGGGCTCAGAGGCCCGCCCTTTTAACTGTAGCATCCCCGCATCTTCACTAATAATCAGCGCTAAAATCCGGCAAATCCGCCGCACTTTTTTCTAGCCTTACTTTTTGGGTACCTAAAATATTTGAGTCTCTAATTCCGGAAATAATGGCCATACCGAGGAACGGGATGCGGCCCTGTATTCCCCATTGACTTGCTTCTTACACGATAGCATCAAAACGGCAATCGCGAACACTTTCTGATTTTCGAGAAAAGAAGGGGAAGGGTTTAAACCACTATTCCGCCAACATTCTTACCCCCATAATTCCGCACTACGTGTAGTCGCAACAAAGCCGATGAGTGCGTTGAATACAGCTCGTCGAACTCTATCTTCAGTATAAAGGACAACTCTCTATCCCTTTCCGTTTGGACGGGAGAGGCCGGCAAAATTTCAAAAAATCGTCATTTTGACCTTCCAAAACTGACTTTTCTCTACACAAGGAGAACGAAGGGGCTCAGAGGACCGCCTTCTTAACTGTAGCATCCCCGCATCTTCACTAATAATCAGCGCTAAAATCTGGTAAATCCGCCGCACTCTTTTCTAGCCTTAATTTTTGGGTACCTAAAATATTTGAGTCTCTAATTACGAAAATAATGGCCATACCGAGGAACGGGATGCGGCCCTGTATTCCCCATTGACTTGCTTCTTACACGATAGCATCAAAACGGCAATCGCGAACACTTTCTGATTTTCGAGAAAAGAAGGGGAAGGGTTTAAACCACTATTCCGCCGACATTCTTACCCCCATAACTCCGCACTACGTGTAGTCACAACAATGCCGATTAGTGCGTTGAATACAGCTCGTCGAACTCTATCTTCAGTATAAAGGACAACTCTCTATCCCTTTCCGTTTGGACGGGAGAGGCCGGCAAAATTTCAAAAAATGGTCATTTTGACCTTCCAAAACAGACTTTTCTCTACACAAGGAGAACGAAGGGGCTCAGAGGCCCGCCCTTTTAACTGTAGCATCCCCGCATCTTCACTAATAATCAGCGCTAAAATCCGGCAAATCCGCCGCACTTTTTTCTAGCCTTAATTTTTGGGTACCTAAAATATTTGAGTCTCTAATTCCGAAAATAATGGCCATACCGAGGAACGGGATGCGGCCCTGTATTCCCCACTGACTTGCTTCTTACACGATAGCATCAAAACGGCAATCGCGAACACTTTCTGATTTTCGAGAAAAGAAGGGGAAGGGTTTAAACCACTATTCCGCCAACATTCTTACACCCATAATTCCGCACTACGTATAGTCGCAACAAAGCCGATGAGTGCGTTGAATACAGCTCGTCGAACTCTATCTTCAGTATAAAGGACAACTCTCTATCCCTTTCCGTTTGGACGGGAGAGTCCGGCAAAATTTCAAAAAATCGTCATTTTGACCTTCCAAAACTGACTTTTCTCTACACAAGGAGAACGAAGGGGCTCAGAGGCCCGCCCTTTTAACTGTAGCATCCCCGCATCTTCACTAATAATCAGCGCTAAAATCCGGCAAATCCGCCGCACTTTTTTCTAGCCTTACTTTTTGGGTACCTAAAATATTTGAGTCTCTAATTCCGGAAATAATGGCCATACCGAGGAACGGGATGCGGCCCTGTATTCCCCATTGACTTGCTTCTTACACGATAGCATCAAAACGGCAATCGCGAACACTTTCTGATTTTCGAGAAAAGAAGGGGAAGGGTTTAAACCACTATTCCGCCAACATTCTTACCCCCATAATTCCGCACTACGTGTAGTCGCAACAAAGCCGATGAGTGCGTTGAATACAGCTCGTCGAACTCTATCTTCAGTATAAAGGACAACTCTCTATCCCTTTCCGTTTGGACGGGAGAGGCCGGCAAAATTTCAAAAAATCGTCATTTTGACCTTCCAAAACTGACTTTTCTCTACACAAGGAGAACGAAGGGGCTCAGAGGACCGCCCTCTTAACTGTAGCATCCCCGCATCTTCACTAATAATCAGCGCTAAAATCTGGTAAATCCGCCGCACTCTTTTCTAGCCTTAATTTTTGGGTACCTAAAATATTTGAGTCTCTAATTACGAAAATAATGGCCATACCGAGGAACGGGATGCGGCCCTGTATTCCCCATTGACTTGCTTCTTACACGATAGCATCAAAACGGCAATCGCGAACACTTTCTGATTTTCGAGAAAAGAAGGGGAAGGGTTTAAACCACTATTCCGCCGACATTCTTACCCCCATAACTCCGCACTACGTGTAGTCACAACAATGCCGATTAGTGCGTTGAATACAGCTCGTCGAACTCTATCTTCAGTATAAAGGACAACTCTCTATCCCTTTCCGTTTGGACGGGAGAGGCCGGCAAAATTTCAAAAAATGGTCATTTTGACCTTCCAAAACAGACTTTTCTCTACACAAGGAGAACGAAGGGGCTCAGAGGCCCGCCCTTTTAACTGTAGCATCCCCGCATCTTCACTAATAATCAGCGCTAAAATCCGGCAAATCCGCCGCACTTTTTTCTAGCCTTAATTTTTGGGTACCTAAAATATTTGAGTCTCTAATTCCGAAAATAATGGCCATACCGAGGAACGGGATGCGGCCCTGTATTCCCCATTGACTTGCTTCTTACACGATAGCATCAAAACGGCAATCGCGAACACTTTCTGATTTTCGAGAAAAGAAGGGGATTCCGCCGACATTAGTAGCCCCATAACTCCGCACTACGTGTAGTGAAAACAAAGCCGATGAGTGCGTTGAATACAGCTCGTCGAAATCTATCTTCAGTATAAAGGACAACTCTCTATCCCTTTCCGTTTGGACGGGAGAGGCCGGCAAAATTTCAAAAAATCGTCATTTTGACCTTCCAAAACTGACTTTTCTCTACACAAGGAGAACGAAGGGGCTCAGAGGACCGCCCTCTTAACTGTAGCATCCCCGCATCTTCACTAATAATCAGCGCTAAAATCTGGTAAATCCGCCGCACTCTTTTCTAGCCTTACTTTTTGGTTACCTAAAATATTTGAGTCTCTAATTCCGGAAATAATGGCCATACCGAAGAACGGGATGCGGCCCTGTATTCCCCACTGACTTGCTTCTTACACGATAGCATCAAAACGGCAATCGCGAACACTTTCTGATTTTCGAGAAAAGAAGGGGAAGGGTTTAAACCACTATTCCGCCGACATTCTTACCCCCATAACTCCGCACTACGTGTAGTCACAACAAAGCCGATTAGTGCGTTGAATACAGCTCGTCGAACTCTACCTTCAGTATAAAGGACAACTCTCTATCCCTTTCCGTTTGGACGGGAGAGGCCGGCAAAATTTCAAAAAATGGTCATTTTGATATTCCAAAACAGACTTTTCTCTACACAAGGAGAACGAAGGGGCTCAGAGGCCCGCCCTTTTAACTGTAGCATGCCCGCATCTTCACTAATAATCAGCGCTAAAATCCAGCAAATCCACCGCACTTTTTTCTAGCCTTAATTTTTGGGTACCTAAAATATTTGAGTCTCTAATTCCGAAAATAATGGCCATACCGAGGAACGGGATGCGGCCCTGTATTCCCCATTGACTTGCTTCTTACACGATAGCATCAAAACGGCAATCGCGAACACTTTCTGATTTTCGAGAAAAGAAGGGGATTCCGCCGACATTCGTAGCCCCATAACTCCGCACTACGTGTAGTGACAACAAAGCCGATGAGTGCGTTGAATACAGCTCGTCGAACTCTATCTTCAGTATTAAGGACAACTCTCTATCCCTTTCCGTTTGGACGGGAGAGGCCGGCAAAATTTAAAAAAATAGTCATTTTGACCTTCCAAAACAGACTTTTCTCTACACAAGGAGAACGAAGGGGCTCAGAGGCCCGCCCTTTTAACTGTAGCATCCCCGCATCTTCACTAATAATCAGCGCTAAAATCTTGTAAATCCGCCGCACTTTTTTCTAGCCTTAATTTTTGGGTACCTAATATATTTGAGACTCTAATTCCGGAAATAATGGCCATACCGAGGAACGGGATGCGGCCCTGTATTCCCCATTGATTTGCTTCTTACACGATAGCATCAAAACGGCAATCACGAACACTTTCTGATTTTCGAGAAAAGAAGGGGAAGGGTTTAAACCACTATTCCGCCAACATTCTTACCCCCATAATTCCGCACTACGTGTAGTCGCAACAAAGCCGATGAGTGCGTTGAATGCAGCTCGTCGAACTCTATCTTCAGTATAAAGGACAACTCTCTATCCCTTTCCGTTTGGAAGGGTGAGGCCGGCAAAATTTCAAAAAATCGTCATTTTGACCTTCCAAAACTGACTTTTCTCTACACAAGGAGAACGAAGGGGCTCAGAGGCCCGCACTTTTAACTGTAGCATCCCCGCATCTTCACTAATAATCAGCGCTAAAATCCGGCAAATCCGCCGCACTTTTTTCTAGCCTTACTTTTTGGTTACCTAAAATATTTGAGTCTCTAATTCCGGAAATAATGGCCATACCGAAGAACGGGATGCGGCCCTGTATTCCCCACTGACTTGCTTCTTACACGATAGCATCAAAACGGCAATCGCGAACACTTTCTGATTTTCGAGAAAAGAAGGGGATTCCGCCGACATTCGTAGCCCCATAACTCCGCACTACCTGTAGTGACAACAAAGCCGATGAGTGCGTTGAATACAGCTCGTCGAAATCTATCTTCAGTATTAAGGACAACTCTCTATCCCTTTCCGTTTGGACGGGAGAGGCCGGCAAAATTAAAAAAAATGGTCATTTTGACCTTCCAAAACAGACTTTTCTCTACACAAGGAGAACGAAGGGGCTCAGAGGCCCGCCCTTTTAACTGTAGCATCCCCGCACCTTCACTAATAATCAGCGCTAAAATCTGGTAAATCCACCGCACTTTTTTCTAGCCTTAATTTTTGGGTACCTAATATATTTGAGTCTCTAATTCCGGAAATAATGGCCATACCGAGGAACGGGATGCGGCCCTGTATTCCCCACTGACTTCCTTCTTACACGATAGCATCAAAACGGCAATCGCGAACACTTTCTGATTTTCGAGAAAAGAAGGGGAAGGGTTTAAACCACTATTCCGCCAACATTCTTACCCCCATAATTCCGCACTACGTGTAGTCGCAACAAAGCCGATGAGTGCGTTGAATACAGCTCGTCGAACTCTATCTTCAGTATAAAGGACAACTCTCTATCCCTTTCCGTTTGGACGGGAGAGGCCGGCAAAATTTAAAAAAATCGTCATTTTGACCTTCCAAAACTGTCTTTTCTCTACACAAGGAGAACGAAGGGGCTCAGAGGCCCGCCCTTTAACTGTAGCATCCCCGCATCTTCACTAATAATCAGCGCTAAAATCCGGCAAATCCGCCGCACTTTTTTCTAGCCTTACTTTTTGGGTACCTAAAATATTTGAGTCTATAATTCCGGAAATAATGGCCATACCGAGGAACGGGATGCGGCCCTGTATTCCCCACTGACTTGCTTCTTACACGATAGCATCAAAACGGCAATCGCGAACACTTTCTGATTTTCGAGAAAAGAAGGGGAAGGGTTTAAACCACTATTCCGCCGACATTCGTAGCCCCATAACTCCGCACTACGTGTAGTGACAACAAAGCCGATGAATGCGTTGAATACAGCTCGTCGAACTCTATCTTCAGTATTAAGGACAACTCTCTATCCCTTTTCGTTTGGACGGGAGAGGCCGGCAAAATTTCAAAAAATAGTCATTTTGACCTTCCAAAACAGTCTTTTCTCTACACAAGGAGAACGAAGGGGCTCAGAGGCCCGCCCTTTTAACTGTAGCATCCCCGCATCTTCACTAATAATCAGCGCTAAAATCTGGTAAATCCGCCGCACTTTTTTCTAGCCTTAATTTTTGGGTACCTAATATATTTGAGACTCTAATTCCGGAAATAATGGCCATACCGAGGAACGGGATGCGGCCCTGTATTCCCCACTGACTTGCTTCTTACACGATAGCATCAAAACGGCAATCGCGAACACTTTCTGATTTTCGAGAAAAGAAGGGGAAGGGTTTAAACCACTATTCCGCCAACATTCTTACCCCCATAATTCCGCACTACGTGTAGTCGCAACAAAGCCGATGAGTGCGTTGAATACAGCTCGTCGAACTCTATCTTCAGTATAAAGGACATCTCTCTATCCCTTTCCGTTTGGACGGGAGAGGCCGGCAAAATTTCAAAAAATCGTCATTTTGACCTTCCAAAACTGACTTTTCTCTACACAAGGAGAACGAAGGGGCTCAGAGGCCCGCCCTTTAACTGTAGCATCCCCGCATCTTCACTAATAATCAGCGCTAAAATCCGGCAAATCCGCCGCACTTTTTTCTAGCCTTACTTTTTGGGTACCTAAAATATTTGAGTCTCTAATTCCGGAAATAATGGCCATACCGAGGAACGGGATGCGGCCCTGTATTCCCAACTGACTTGCTTCTTACACGATAGCATCAAAACGGCAATCGCGAACACTTTCTGATTTTCGAGAATAGAAGGGGAAGGGTTTAAACCACTATTCCGCCAACATTCTTACCCCCATAATTCCGCACTACGTGTAGTCGCAACAAAGCCGATGAGTGCGTTGAATACAGCTCGTCGAACTCTATCTTCAGTATAAAGGACAACTCTCTATCCCTTTCCGTTTGGACGGGAGAGGCCGGCAAAATTTAAAAAAATCGTCATTTTGACCTTCCAAAACAGACTTTTCTCTACACAAGGAGAACGAATGGGCTCAGAGGCCCGCCCTTTTAACTGTAGCATCCCCGCATCTTCACTAATAATCAGAGCTAAAATCCGGCAAATCCGCCGCACTTTTTACTAGCCTTAATTTTTGGGTACCTAATATATTTGAGACTCTAATTCCGGAAATAATGGCCATACCGAGGAACGGGATGCGGCCCTGTATTCCCCACTGACTTGCTTCTTACACGATAGCATCAAAACGGCAATCGCGAACACTTTCTGATTTTCGAGAAAAGAAGGGGATTCCGCCGACATTCGTAGCCCCATAACTCCGCACTACGTGTAGTGACAACAAAGCCGATGAGTGCGTTGAATACAGCTCGTCGAACTCTATCTTCAGTATAAAGGACAACTCTCTATCCCTTTCCGTTTGGACGGGAGAGGCCGGCAAAATTTCAAAAAATGGTCATTTTGACCTTCCAAAACAGACTTTTCTCTACACAAGGAGAACGAAGGGGCTCAGAGGCCCGCCCTTTTAACTGTAGCATCCCCGCATCTTCACTAATAATCAGCGCTAAAATCCGGCAAATCCGACGCACTTTTTTCTAGCCTTAATTTTTGGGTACCTAAAATATTTGAGTCTCTAATTCCGAAAATAATGGCCATACCGAGGAACGGGATGCGGCCCTGTATTCCCCATTGACTTGCTTCTTACACGATAGCATCAAAACGGCAATCGCGAACACTTTCTGATTTTCGAGAAAAGAAGGGGATTCCGCCGACATTAGTAGCCCCATAACTCCGCACTACGTGTAGTGAAAACAAAGCCGATGAGTGCGTTGAATACAGCTCGTCGAACTCTATCTTCAGTATTAAGGACAACTCTCTATCCCTTTCCGTTTGGACGGGAGAGGCCGGCAAAATTTCAAAAAATGGTCATTTTGACCTTCCAAAACAGACTTTTCTCTACACAAGGAGAACGAAGGGGCTCAGAGGCCCGCCCTTTTAACTGTAGCATCCCCGCATCTTCACTAATAATCAGCGCTAAAATCTGGTAAATCCGCCGCACTTTTTTCTAGCCTTAATTTTTGGGTACCTAATATATTTGAGACTCTAATTCCGGAAATAATGGCCATACCGAGGAACGGGATGCGGCCCTGTATTCCCCACTGACTTGCTTCTTACACGATAGCATCAAAACGGCAATCGCGAACACTTTCTGATTTTCGAGAAAAGAAGGGACCACCGACATTCTTGCCCCTCTAACTCCGCAGTACGTGTAGTGACAACAAAGCCGATGAGTGCGTTGAATACAGCTCGTCGAACTCTATCTTCAGTATTAAGGACAACTCTCTATCCCTTTCCGTTTGGACGGGAGAGGCCGGCAAAATTTCAAAAAATGGTCATTTTGACCTTCCAAAACAGACTTTTCTCTACACAAGGAGAACGAAGGGGCTCAGAGGCCCGCCCTTTTAACTGTAGCATCCCCGCATCTTCACTAATAATCAGCGCTAAAATCTGGTAAATCCGCCGCACTTTTTTCTAGCCTTAATTTTTGGGTACCTAATATATTTGAGACTCTAATTCCGGAAATAATGGCCATACCGAGGAACGGGATGCGGCCCTGTATTCCCCACTGACTTGCTTCTTACACGATAGCATCAAAACGGCAATCGCGAACACTTTCTGATTTTCGAGAAAAGAAGGGGAAGGGTTTAAACCACTATTCCGCCAACATTCTTACCCCCATAATTCCGCACTACGTATAGTCGCAACAAAGCCGATGAGTGCGTTGAATACAGCTCGTCGAACTCTATCTTCAGTATAAAGGACAACTCTCTATCCCTTTCCGTTTGGACGGGAGAGTCCGGCAAAATTTCAAAAAATCGTCATTTTGACCTTCCAAAACTGACTTTTCTCTACACAAGGAGAACGAAGGGGCTCAGAGGCCCGCCCTTTTAACTGTAGCATCCCCGCATCTTCACTAATAATCAGCGCTAAAATCCGGCAAATCCGCCGCACTTTTTTCTAGCCTTACTTTTTGGGTACCTAAAATATTTGAGTCTCTAATTCCGGAAATAATGGCCATACCGAGGAACGGGATGCGGCCCTGTATTCCCCATTGACTTGCTTCTTACACGATAGCATCAAAACGGCAATCGCGAACACTTTCTGATTTTCGAGAAAAGAAGGGGAAGGGTTTAAACCACTATTCCGCCAACATTCTTACCCCCATAATTCCGCACTACGTGTAGTCGCAACAAAGCCGATGAGTGCGTTGAATACAGCTCGTCGAACTCTATCTTCAGTATAAAGGACAACTCTCTATCCCTTTCCGTTTGGACGGGAGAGGCCGGCAAAATTTCAAAAAATCGTCATTTTGACCTTCCAAAACTGACTTTTCTCTACACAAGGAGAACGAAGGGGCTCAGAGGACCGCCCTCTTAACTGTAGCATCCCCGCATCTTCACTAATAATCAGCGCTAAAATCTGGTAAATCCGCCGCACTCTTTTCTAGCCTTACTTTTTGGTTACCTAAAATATTTGAGTCTCTAATTCCGGAAATAATGGCCATACCGAAGAACGGGATGCGGCCCTGTATTCCCCACTGACTTGCTTCTTACACGATAGCATCAAAACGGCAATCGCGAACACTTTCTGATTTTCGAGAAAAGAAGGGGAAGGGTTTAAACCACTATTCCGCCGACATTCTTACCCCCATAACTCCGCACTACGTGTAGTCACAACAAAGCCGATTAGTGCGTTGAATACAGCTCGTCGAACTCTACCTTCAGTATAAAGGACAACTCTCTATCCCTTTCCGTTTGGACGGGAGAGGCCGGCAAAATTTCAAAAAATGGTCATTTTGATATTCCAAAACAGACTTTTCTCTACACAAGGAGAACGAAGGGGCTCAGAGGCCCGCCCTTTTAACTGTAGCATGCCCGCATCTTCACTAATAATCAGCGCTAAAATCCAGCAAATCCACCGCACTTTTTTCTAGCCTTAATTTTTGGGTACCTAAAATATTTGAGTCTCTAATTCCGAAAATAATGGCCATACCGAGGAACGGGATGCGGCCCTGTATTCCCCATTGACTTGCTTCTTACACGATAGCATCAAAACGGCAATCGCGAACACTTTCTGATTTTCGAGAAAAGAAGGGGATTCCGCCGACATTCGTAGCCCCATAACTCCGCACTACGTGTAGTGACAACAAAGCCGATGAGTGCGTTGAATACAGCTCGTCGAACTCTATCTTCAGTATTAAGGACAACTCTCTATCCCTTTCCGTTTGGACGGGAGAGGCCGGCAAAATTTAAAAAAATAGTCATTTTGACCTTCCAAAACAGACTTTTCTCTACACAAGGAGAACGAAGGGGCTCAGAGGCCCGCCCTTTTAACTGTAGCATCCCCGCATCTTCACTAATAATCAGCGCTAAAATCTTGTAAATCCGCCGCACTTTTTTCTAGCCTTAATTTTTGGGTACCTAATATATTTGAGACTCTAATTCCGGAAATAATGGCCATACCGAGGAACGGGATGCGGCCCTGTATTCCCCATTGATTTGCTTCTTACACGATAGCATCAAAACGGCAATCACGAACACTTTCTGATTTTCGAGAAAAGAAGGGGAAGGGTTTAAACCACTATTCCGCCAACATTCTTACCCCCATAATTCCGCACTACGTGTAGTCGCAACAAAGCCGATGAGTGCGTTGAATGCAGCTCGTCGAACTCTATCTTCAGTATAAAGGACAACTCTCTATCCCTTTCCGTTTGGAAGGGTGAGGCCGGCAAAATTTCAAAAAATCGTCATTTTGACCTTCCAAAACTGACTTTTCTCTACACAAGGAGAACGAAGGGGCTCAGAGGCCCGCCCTTTTAACTGTAGCATCCCCGCATCTTCACTAATAATCAGCGCTAAAATCCGGCAAATCCGCCGCACTTTTTTCTAGCCTTACTTTTTGGTTACCTAAAATATTTGAGTCTCTAATTCCGGAAATAATGGCCATACCGAAGAACGGGATGCGGCCCTGTATTCCCCACTGACTTGCTTCTTACACGATAGCATCAAAACGGCAATCGCGAACACTTTCTGATTTTCGAGAAAAGAAGGGGATTCCGCCGACATTCGTAGCCCCATAACTCCGCACTACCTGTAGTGACAACAAAGCCGATGAGTGCGTTGAATACAGCTCGTCGAAATCTATCTTCAGTATTAAGGACAACTCTCTATCCCTTTCCGTTTGGACGGGAGAGGCCGGCAAAATTAAAAAAAATGGTCATTTTGACCTTCCAAAACAGACTTTTCTCTACACAAGGAGAACGAAGGGGCTCAGAGGCCCGCCCTTTTAACTGTAGCATCCCCGCACCTTCACTAATAATCAGCGCTAAAATCTGGTAAATCCACCGCACTTTTTTCTAGCCTTAATTTTTGGGTACCTAATATATTTGAGTCTCTAATTCCGGAAATAATGGCCATACCGAGGAACGGGATGCGGCCCTGTATTCCCCACTGACTTCCTTCTTACACGATAGCATCAAAACGGCAATCGCGAACACTTTCTGATTTTCGAGAAAAGAAGGGGAAGGGTTTAAACCACTATTCCGCCAACATTCTTACCCCCATAATTCCGCACTACGTGTAGTCGCAACAAAGCCGATGAGTGCGTTGAATACAGCTCGTCGAACTCTATCTTCAGTATAAAGGACAACTCTCTATCCCTTTCCGTTTGGACGGGAGAGGCCGGCAAAATTTAAAAAAATCGTCATTTTGACCTTCCAAAACTGTCTTTTCTCTACACAAGGAGAACGAAGGGGCTCAGAGGCCCGCCCTTTAACTGTAGCATCCCCGCATCTTCACTAATAATCAGCGCTAAAATCCGGCAAATCCGCCGCACTTTTTTCTAGCCTTACTTTTTGGGTACCTAAAATATTTGAGTCTATAATTCCGGAAATAATGGCCATACCGAGGAACGGGATGCGGCCCTGTATTCCCCACTGACTTGCTTCTTACACGATAGCATCAAAACGGCAATCGCGAACACTTTCTGATTTTCGAGAAAAGAAGGGGAAGGGTTTAAACCACTATTCCGCCGACATTCGTAGCCCCATAACTCCGCACTACGTGTAGTGACAACAAAGCCGATGAATGCGTTGAATACAGCTCGTCGAACTCTATCTTCAGTATTAAGGACAACTCTCTATCCCTTTTCGTTTGGACGGGAGAGGCCGGCAAAATTTCAAAAAATAGTCATTTTGACCTTCCAAAACAGTCTTTTCTCTACACAAGGAGAACGAAGGGGCTCAGAGGCCCGCCCTTTTAACTGTAGCATCCCCGCATCTTCACTAATAATCAGCGCTAAAATCTGGTAAATCCGCCGCACTTTTTTCTAGCCTTAATTTTTGGGTACCTAATATATTTGAGACTCTAATTCCGGAAATAATGGCCATACCGAGGAACGGGATGCGGCCCTGTATTCCCCACTGACTTGCTTCTTACACGATAGCATCAAAACGGCAATCGCGAACACTTTCTGATTTTCGAGAAAAGAAGGGGAAGGGTTTAAACCACTATTCCGCCAACATTCTTACCCCCATAATTCCGCACTACGTGTAGTCGCAACAAAGCCGATGAGTGCGTTGAATACAGCTCGTCGAACTCTATCTTCAGTATAAAGGACATCTCTCTATCCCTTTCCGTTTGGACGGGAGAGGCCGGCAAAATTTCAAAAAATCGTCATTTTGACCTTCCAAAACTGACTTTTCTCTACACAAGGAGAACGAAGGGGCTCAGAGGCCCGCCCTTTAACTGTAGCATCCCCGCATCTTCACTAATAATCAGCGCTAAAATCCGGCAAATCCGCCGCACTTTTTTCTAGCCTTACTTTTTGGGTACCTAAAATATTTGAGTCTCTAATTCCGGAAATAATGGCCATACCGAGGAACGGGATGCGGCCCTGTATTCCCAACTGACTTGCTTCTTACACGATAGCATCAAAACGGCAATCGCGAACACTTTCTGATTTTCGAGAATAGAAGGGGAAGGGTTTAAACCACTATTCCGCCAACATTCTTACCCCCATAATTCCGCACTACGTGTAGTCGCAACAAAGCCGATGAGTGCGTTGAATACAGCTCGTCGAACTCTATCTTCAGTATAAAGGACAACTCTCTATCCCTTTCCGTTTGGACGGGAGAGGCCGGCAAAATTTAAAAAAATCGTCATTTTGACCTTCCAAAACAGACTTTTCTCTACACAAGGAGAACGAATGGGCTCAGAGGCCCGCCCTTTTAACTGTAGCATCCCCGCATCTTCACTAATAATCAGAGCTAAAATCCGGCAAATCCGCCGCACTTTTTTCTAGCCTTAATTTTTGGGTACCTAATATATTTGAGACTCTAATTCCGGAAATAATGGCCATACCGAGGAACGGGATGCGGCCCTGTATTCCCCACTGACTTGCTTCTTACACGATAGCATCAAAACGGCAATCGCGAACACTTTCTGATTTTCGAGAAAAGAAGGGGATTCCGCCGACATTCGTAGCCCCATAACTCCGCACTACGTGTAGTGACAACAAAGCCGATGAGTGCGTTGAATACAGCTCGTTGAACTCTATCTTCAGTATAAAGGACAACTCTCTATCCCTTTCCGTTTGGACGGGAGAGGCCGGCAAAATTTCAAAAAATCGTCATTTTGACCTTCCAAAACAGACTTTTCTCTACACAAGGAGAACGAAGGGGCTCAGAGGCCCGCCCTTTTAACTGTAGCATCCCCGCATCTTCACTAATAATCAGCGCTAAAATCCGGCAAATCCGCCGCACTTTTTTCTAGCCTTACTTTTTGGGTACCTAAAATATTTGAGTCTCTAATTCCGGAAATAATGGCCATACCGAGGAACGGGATGCGGCCCTGTATTCCCCACTGACTTCCTTCTTACACGATAGCATCAAAACGGCAATCGCGAACACTTTCTGATTTTCGAGAAAAGAAGGGGAAGGGTTTAAACCACTATTCCGCCAACATTCTTACCCCCATAATTCCGCACTACGTGTAGTCGCAACAAAGCCGATGAGTGCGTTGAATACAGCTCGTCGAACTCTATCTTCAGTATAAAGGACAACTCTCTATCCCTTTCCGTTTGGACGGGAGAGGCCGGCAAAATTTAAAAAAATAGTCATTTTGACCTTCCAAAACAGACTTTTCTCTACACAAGGAGAACGAAGGGGCTCAGAGGCCCGCCCTTTTAACTGTAGCATCCCCGCATCTTCACTAATAATCAGCGCTAAAATCTTGTAAATCCGCCGCACTTTTTTCTAGCCTTAATTTTTGGGTACCTAATATATTTGAGACTCTAATTCCGGAAATAATGGCCATACCGAGGAACGGGATGCGGCCCTGTATTCCCCATTGATTTGCTTCTTACACGATAGCATCAAAACGGCAATCACGAACACTTTCTGATTTTCGAGAAAAGAAGGGGAAGGGTTTAAACCACTATTCCGCCAACATTCTTACCCCCATAATTCCGCACTACGTGTAGTCGCAACAAAGCCGATGAGTGCGTTGAATGCAGCTCGTCGAACTCTATCTTCAGTATAAAGGACAACTCTCTATCCCTTTCCGTTTGGAAGGGTGAGGCCGGCAAAATTTCAAAAAATCGTCATTTTGACCTTCCAAAACTGACTTTTCTCTACACAAGGAGAACGAAGGGGCTCAGAGGCCCGCCCTTTTAACTGTAGCATCCCCGCATCTTCACTAATAATCAGCGCTAAAATCCGGCAAATCCGCCGCACTTTTTTCTAGCCTTACTTTTTGGTTACCTAAAATATTTGAGTCTCTAATTCCGGAAATAATGGCCATACCGAAGAACGGGATGCGGCCCTGTATTCCCCACTGCCTTGCTTCTTACACGATAGCATCAAAACGGCAATCGCGAACACTTTCTGATTTTCGAGAAAAGAAGGGGATTCCGCCGACATTCGTAGCCCCATAACTCCGCACTACCTGTAGTGACAACAAAGCCGATGAGTGCGTTGAATACAGCTCGTCGAAATCTATCTTCAGTATTAAGGACAACTCTCTATCCCTTTCCGTTTGGACGGGAGAGGCCGGCAAAATTAAAAAAAATGGTCATTTTGACCTTCCAAAACAGACTTTTCTCTACACAAGGAGAACGAAGGGGCTCAGAGGCCCGCCCTTTTAACTGTAGCATCCCCGCACCTTCACTAATAATCAGCGCTAAAATCTGGTAAATCCACCGCACTTTTTTCTAGCCTTAATTTTTGGGTACCTAATATATTTGAGTCTCTAATTCCGGAAATAATGGCCATACCGAGGAACGGGATGCGGCCCTGTATTCCCCACTGACTTCCTTCTTACACGATAGCATCAAAACGGCAATCGCGAACACTTTCTGATTTTCGAGAAAAGAAGGGGAAGGGTTTAAACCACTATTCCGCCAACATTCTTACCCCCATAATTCCGCACTACGTGTAGTCGCAACAAAGCCGATGAGTGCGTTGAATACAGCTCGTCGAACTCTATCTTCAGTATAAAGGACAACTCTCTATCCCTTTCCGTTTGGACGGGAGAGGCCGGCAAAATTTAAAAAAATCGTCATTTTGACCTTCCAAAACTGTCTTTTCTCTACACAAGGAGAACGAAGGGGCTCAGAGGCCCGCCCTTTAACTGTAGCATCCCCGCATCTTCACTAATAATCAGCGCTAAAATCCGGCAAATCCGCCGCACTTTTTTCTAGCCTTACTTTTTGGGTACCTAAAATATTTGAGTCTATAATTCCGGAAATAATGGCCATACCGAGGAACGGGATGCGGCCCTGTATTCCCCACTGACTTGCTTCTTACACGATAGCATCAAAACGGCAATCGCGAACACTTTCTGATTTTCGAGAAAAGAAGGGGAAGGGTTTAAACCACTATTCCGCCGACATTCGTAGCCCCATAACTCCGCACTACGTGTAGTGACAACAAAGCCGATGAATGCGTTGAATACAGCTCGTCGAACTCTATCTTCAGTATTAAGGACAACTCTCTATCCCTTTTCGTTTGGACGGGAGAGGCCGGCAAAATTTCAAAAAATAGTCATTTTGACCTTCCAAAACAGTCTTTTCTCTACACAAGGAGAACGAAGGGGCTCAGAGGCCCGCCCTTTTAACTGTAGCATCCCCGCATCTTCACTAATAATCAGCGCTAAAATCTGGTAAATCCGCCGCACTTTTTTCTAGCCTTAATTTTTGGGTACCTAATATATTTGAGACTCTAATTCCGGAAATAATGGCCATACCGAGGAACGGGATGCGGCCCTGTATTCCCCACTGACTTGCTTCTTACACGATAGCATCAAAACGGCAATCGCGAACACTTTCTGATTTTCGAGAAAAGAAGGGGAAGGGTTTAAACCACTATTCCGCCAACATTCTTACCCCCATAATTCCGCACTACGTGTAGTCGCAACAAAGCCGATGAGTGCGTTGAATACAGCTCGTCGAACTCTATCTTCAGTATAAAGGACATCTCTCTATCCCTTTCCGTTTGGACGGGAGAGGCCGGCAAAATTTCAAAAAATCGTCATTTTGACCTTCCAAAACTGACTTTTCTCTACACAAGGAGAACGAAGGGGCTCAGAGGCCCGCCCTTTAACTGTAGCATCCCCGCATCTTCACTAATAATCAGCGCTAAAATCCGGCAAATCCGCCGCACTTTTTTCTAGCCTTACTTTTTGGGTACCTAAAATATTTGAGTCTCTAATTCCGGAAATAATGGCCATACCGAGGAACGGGATGCGGCCCTGTATTCCCAACTGACTTGCTTCTTACACGATAGCATCAAAACGGCAATCGCGAACACTTTCTGATTTTCGAGAATAGAAGGGGAAGGGTTTAAACCACTATTCCGCCAACATTCTTACCCCCATAATTCCGCACTACGTGTAGTCGCAACAAAGCCGATGAGTGCGTTGAATACAGCTCGTCGAACTCTATCTTCAGTATAAAGGACAACTCTCTATCCCTTTCCGTTTGGACGGGAGAGGCCGGCAAAATTTAAAAAAATCGTCATTTTGACCTTCCAAAACAGACTTTTCTCTACACAAGGAGAACGAATGGGCTCAGAGGCCCGCCCTTTTAACTGTAGCATCCCCGCATCTTCACTAATAATCAGAGCTAAAATCCGGCAAATCCGCCGCACTTTTTTCTAGCCTTAATTTTTGGGTACCTAATATATTTGAGACTCTAATTCCGGAAATAATGGCCATACCGAGGAACGGGATGCGGCCCTGTATTCCCCACTGACTTGCTTCTTACACGATAGCATCAAAACGGCAATCGCGAACACTTTCTGATTTTCGAGAAAAGAAGGGGATTCCGCCGACATTCGTAGCCCCATAACTCCGCACTACGTGTAGTGACAACAAAGCCGATGAGTGCGTTGAATACAGCTCGTTGAACTCTATCTTCAGTATAAAGGACAACTCTCTATCCCTTTCCGTTTGGACGGGAGAGGCCGGCAAAATTTCAAAAAATCGTCATTTTGACCTTCCAAAACAGACTTTTCTCTACACAAGGAGAACGAAGGGGCTCAGAGGCCCGCCCTTTTAACTGTAGCATCCCCGCATCTTCACTAATAATCAGCGCTAAAATCCGGCAAATCCGCCGCACTTTTTTCTAGCCTTACTTTTTGGGTACCTAAAATATTTGAGTCTCTAATTCCGGAAATAATGGCCATACCGAAGAACGGGATGCGGCCCTGTATTCCCCACTGACTTGCTTCTTACACGATAGCATCAAAACGGCAATCGCGAACACTTTCTGATTTTCGAGAAAAGAAGGGGAAGGGTTTAAACCACTATTCCGCCAACATTCTTACCCCCATAATTCCGCACTACGTGTAGTCGCAACAAAGCAGATGAGTGCGTTGAATACAGCTCGTCGAACTCTATCTTCAGTATAAAGGACAACTCTCTATCCCTTTCCGTTTGGACGGGTGAGGCCGGCAAAATTTCAAAAAATCGTCATTTTGACCTTCCAAAACTGACTTTTCTCTACACAAGGAGAACGAAGGGGCTCAGAGGCCCGCCCTTTTAACTGTAGCATCCCCGCATCTTCACTAATAATCAGCGCTAAAATCCGGCAAATCCGCCGCACTTTTTTCTAGCCTTACTTTTTGGTTACCTAAAATATTTGAGTCTCTAATTCCGGAAATAATGGCCATACCGAAGAACGGGATGCGGCCCTGTATTCCCCACTGACTTGCTTCTTACACGATAGCATCAAAACGGCAATCGCGAACACTTTCTGATTTTCGAGAAAAGAAGGGGAAGGGTTTAAACCACTATTCCGCCGACATTCTTACCCCCATAACTCCGCACTACGTGTAGTCACAACAAAGCCGATTAGTGCGTTGAATACAGCTCGTCGAACTCTATCTTCAGTATAAAGGACAACTCTCTATCCCTTTCCGTTTGGACGGGAGAGGCCGGCAAAATTTCAAAAAATGGTCATTTTGTTATTCCAAAACAGACTTTTCTCTACACAAGGAGAACGAAGGGGCTCAGAGGCCCGCCCTTTTAACTGTAGCATGCCCGCATCTTCACTAATAATCAGCGCTAAAATCCAGCAAATCCACCGCACTTTTTTCTAGCCTTAATTTTTGGGTATCTAAAATATTTGAGTCTCTAATTCCGAAAATAATGGCCATACCGAGGAACGGGATGCGGCCCTGTATTCCCCATTGACTTGCTTCTTACACGATAGCATCAAAACGGCAATCGCGAACACTTTCTGATTTTCGAGAAAAGAAGGGGATTCCGCCGACATTCGTAGCCCCATAACTCCGCACTACGTGTAGTGACAACAAAGCCGATGAGTGCGTTGAATACAGCTCGTCGAACTCTATCTTCAGTATTAAGGACAACTCTCTATCCCTTTCCGTTTGGACGGGAGAGGCCGGCAAAATTTAAAAAAATAGTCATTTTGACCTTCCAAAACAGACTTTTCTCTACACAAGGAGAACGAAGGGGCTCAGAGGCCCGCCCTTTTAACTGTAGCATCCCCGCATCTTCACTAATAATCAGCGCTAAAATCTGGTAAATCCGCCGCACTTTTTTCTAGCCTTAATTTTTGGGTACCTAATATATTTGAGACTCTAATTCCGGAAATAATGGCCATACCGAGGAACGGGATGCGGCCCTGTATTCCCCATTGATTTGCTTCTTACACGATAGCATCAAAACGGCAATCGCGAACACTTTCTGATTTTCGAGAAAAGAAGGGGAAGGGTTTAAACCACAATTCCGCCAACATTCTTACCCCCATAATTCCGCACTACGTGTAGTCGCAACAAAGCCGATGAGTGCGTTGAATGCAGCTCGTCGAACTCTATCTTCAGTATAAAGGACAACTCTCTATCCCTTTCCGTTTGGAAGGGTGAGGCCGGCAAAATTTCAAAAAATCGTCATTTTGACCTTCCAAAACTGACTTTTCTCTACACAAGGAGAACGAAGGGGCTCAGAGGCCCGCCCTTTTAACTGTAGCATCCCCGCATCTTCACTAATAATCAGCGCTAAAATCCGGCAAATCCGCCGCACTTTTTTCTAGCCTTACTTTTTGGTTACCTAAAATATTTGAGTCTCTAATTCCGGAAATAATGGCCATACCGAAGAACGGGATGCGGCCCTGTATTCCCCACTGACTTGCTTCTTACACGATAGCATCAAAACGGCAATCGCGAACACTTTCTGATTTTCGAGAAAAGAAGGGGATTCCGCCGACATTCGTAGCCCCATAACTCCGCACTACGTGTAGTGACAACAAAGCCGATGAGTGCGTTGAATACAGCTCGTCGAAATCTATCTTCAGTATTAAGGACAACTCTCTATCCCTTTCCGTTTGGACGGGAGAGGCCGGCAAAATTAAAAAAAATGGTCATTTTGACCTTCCAAAACAGACTTTTCTCTACACAAGGAGAACGAAGGGGCTCAGAGGCCCGCCCTTTTAACTGTAGCATCCCCGCATCTTCACTAATAATCAGCGCTAAAATCTGGTAAATCCGCCGCACTTTTTTCTAGCCTTAATTTTTGGGTACCTAATATATTTGAGTCTCTAATTCCGGAAATAATGGTCATACCGAGGAACGGGATGCGGCCCTGTATTCCCCACTGACTTCCTTCTTACACGATAGCATCAAAACGGCAATCGCGAACACTTTCTGATTTTCGAGAAAAGAAGGGGAAGGGTTTAAACCACTATTCCGCCAACATTCTTACCCCCATAATTCCGCACTACGTGTAGTCGCAACAAAGCCGATGAGTGCGTTGAATACAGCTCGTCGAACTCTATCTTCAGTATAAAGGACAACTCTCTATCCCTTTCCGTTTGGACGGGAGAGGCCGGCAAAATTTCAAAAAATCGTCATTTTGACCTTCCAAAACTGTCTTTTCTCTACACAAGGAGAACGAAGGGGCTCAGAGGCCCGCCCTTTAACTGTAGCATCCCCGCATCTTCACTAATAATCAGCGCTAAAATCCGGCAAATCCGCCGCACTTTTTTCTAGCCTTACTTTTTCGGTACCTAAAATATTTGAGTCTATAATTCCGGAAATAATGACCATACCGAGGAACGGGATGCGGCCCTGTATTCCCCACTGACTTGCTTCTTACACGATAGCATCAAAACGGCAATCGCGAACACTTTCTGATTTTCGAGAAAAGAAGGGGAAGGGTTTAAACCACTATTCCGCCGACATTCGTAGCCCCATAACTCCGCACTACGTGTAGTGACAACAAAGCCGATGAATGCGTTGAATACAGCTCGTCGAACTCTATCTTCAGTATTAAGGACAACTCTCTATCCCTTTTCGTTTGGACGGGAGAGGCCGGCAAAATTTCAAAAAATAGTCATTTTGACCTTCCAAAACAGACTTTTCTCTACACAAGTAGAACGAAGGGGCTCAGAGGCCCGCCCTTTTAACTGTAGCATCCCCGCATCTTCACTAATAATCAGCGCTAAAATCTGGTAAATCCGCCGCACTTTTTTCTAGCCTTAATTTTTGGGTACCTAATATATTTGAGACTCTAATTCCGGAAATAATGGCCATACCGAGGAACGGGATGCGGCCCTGTATTCCCAACTGACTTGCTTCTTACACGATAGCATCAAAACGGCAATCGCGAACACTTTCTGATTTTCGAGAAAAGAAGGGGAACCACTATTCCGCCAACATTCTTACCCCCATAATTCCGCACTACGTGTAGTCGCAACAAAGCCGATGAGTGCGTTGAATACAGCTCGTCGAACTCTATCTTCAGTATAAAGGACATCTCTCTATCCCTTTCCGTTTGGACGGGAGAGGCCGGCAAAATTTCAAAAAATCGTCATTTTGACCTTCCAAAACTGACTTTTCTCTACACAAGGAGAACGAAGGGGCTCAGAGGCCCGCCCTTTAACTGTAGCATCCCCGCATCTTCACTAATAATCAGCGCTAAAATCCGGCAAATCCGCCGCACTTTTTTCTAGCCTTACTTTTTGGGTACCTAAAATATTTGAGTCTCTAATTCCGGAAATAATGGCCATACCGAGGAACGGGATGCGGCCCTGTATTCCCAACTGACTTGCTTCTTACACGATAGCATCAAAACGGCAATCGCGAACACTTTCTGATTTTCGAGAATAGAAGGGGAAGGGTTTAAACCACTATTCCGCCAACATTCTTACCCCCATAATTCCGCACTACGTGTAGTCGCAACAAAGCCGATGAGTGCGTTGAATACAGCTCGTCGAACTCTATCTTCAGTATAAAGGACAACTCTCAATCCCTTTCCGTTTGGACGGGAGAGGCCGGCAAAATTTAAAAAAATCGTCATTTTGACCTTCCAAAACAGACTTTTCTCTACACAAGGAGAACGAATGGGCTCAGAGGCCCGCCCTTTTAACTGTAGCATCCCCGCATCTTCACTAATAATCAGAGCTAAAATCCGGCAAATCCGCCGCACTTTTTTCTAGCCTTAATTTTTGGGTACCTAATATATTTGAGACTCTAATTCCGGAAATAATGGCCATACCGAGGAACGGGATGCGGCCCTGTATTCCCCACTGACTTGCTTCTTACACGATAGCATCAAAACGGCAATCGCGAACACTTTCTGATTTTCGAGAAAAGAAGGGGATTCCGCCGACATTCGTAGCCCCATAACTCCGCACTACGTGTAGTGACAACAAAGCCGATGAGTGCGTTGAATACAGCTCGTTGAACTCTATCTTCAGTATAAAGGACAACTCTCTATCCCTTTCCGTTTGGACGGGAGAGGCCGGCAAAATTTCAAAAAATCGTCATTTTGACCTTCCAAAACAGACTTTTCTCTACACAAGGAGAACGAAGGGGCTCAGAGGCCCGCCCTTTTAACTGTAGCATCCCCGCATCTTCACTAATAATCAGCGCTAAAATCCGGCAAATCCGCCGCACTTTTTTCTAGCCTTACTTTTTGGGTACCTAAAATATTTGAGTCTCTAATTCCGGAAATAATGGCCATACCGAAGAACGGGATGCGGCCCTGTATTCCCCACTGACTTGCTTCTTACACGATAGCATCAAAACGGCAATCGCGAACACTTTCTGATTTTCGAGAAAAGAAGGGGAAGGGTTTAAACCACTATTCCGCCAACATTCTTACCCCCATAATTCCGCACTACGTGTAGTCGCAACAAAGCAGATGAGTGCGTTGAATACAGCTCGTCGAACTCTATCTTCAGTATAAAGGACAACTCTCTATCCCTTTCCGTTTGGACGGGTGAGGCCGGCAAAATTTCAAAAAATCGTCATATTGACCTTCCAAAACTGACTTTTCTCTACACAAGGAGAACGAAGGGGCTCAGAGGCCCGCCCTTTTAACTGTAGCATCCCCGCATCTTCACTAATAATCAGCGCTAAAATCCGGCAAATCCGCCGCACTTTTTTCTAGCCTTACTTTTTGGTTACCTAAAATATTTGAGTCTCTAATTCCGGAAATAATGGCCATACCGAAGAACGGGATGCGGCCCTGTATTCCCCACTGACTTGCTTCTTACACGATAGCATCAAAACGGCAATCGCGAACACTTTCTGATTTTCGAGAAAAGAAGGGGAAGGGTTTAAACCACTATTCCGCCGACATTCTTACCCCCATAACTCCGCACTACGTGTAGTCACAACAAAGCCGATTAGTGCGTTGAATACAGCTCGTCGAACTCTATCTTCAGTATAAAGGACAACTCTCTATCCCTTTCCGTTTGGACGGGAGAGGCCGGCAAAATTTCAAAAAATGGTCATTTTGATATTCCAAAACAGACTTTTCTCTACACAAGGAGAACGAAGGGGCTCAGAGGCCCGCCCTTTTAACTGTAGCATGCCCGCATCTTCACTAATAATCAGCGCTAAAATCCAGCAAATCCACCGCACTTTTTTCTAGCCTTAATTTTTGGGTATCTAAAATATTTGAGTCTCTAATTCCGAAAATAATGGCCATACCGAGGAACGGGATGCGGCCCTGTATTCCCCATTGACTTGCTTCTTACACGATAGCATCAAAACGGCAATCGCGAACACTTTCTGATTTTCGAGAAAAGAAGGGGATTCCGCCGACATTCGTAGCCCCATAACTCCGCACTACGTGTAGTGACAACAAAGCCGATGAGTGCGTTGAATACAGCTCGTCGAACTCTATCTTCAGTATTAAGGACTACTCTCTATCCCTTTCCGTTTGGACGGGAGAGGCCGGCAAAATTTAAAAAAATAGTCATTTTGACCTTCCAAAACAGACTTTTCTCTACACAAGGAGAACGAAGGGGCTCAGAGGCCCGCCCTTTTAACTGTAGCATCCCCGCATCTTCACTAATAATCAGCGCTAAAATCTGGTAAATCCGCCGCACTTTTTTCTAGCCTTAATTTTTGGGTACCTAATATATTTGAGACTCTAATTCCGGAAATAATGGCCATACCGAGGAACGGGATGCGGCCCTGTATTCCCCATTGATTTGCTTCTTACACGATAGCATCAAAACGGCAATCGCGAACACTTTCTGATTTTCGAGAAAAGAAGGGGAAGGGTTTAAACCACAATTCCGCCAACATTCTTACCCCCATAATTCCGCACTACGTGTAGTCGCAACAAAGCCGATGAGTGCGTTGAATGCAGCTCGTCGAACTCTATCTTCAGTATAAAGGACAACCCTCTATCCCTTTCCGTTTGGAAGGGTGAGGCCGGCAAAATTTCAAAAAATCGTCATTTTGACCTTCCAAAACTGACTTTTCTCTACACAAGGAGAACGAAGGGGCTCAGAGGCCCGCCCTTTTAACTGTAGCATCCCCGCATCTTCACTAATAATCAGCGCTAAAATCCGGCAAATCCGCCGCACTTTTTTCTAGCCTTACTTTTTGGTTACCTAAAATATTTGAGTCTCTAATTCCGGAAATAATGGCCATACCGAAGAACGGGATGCGGCCCTGTATTCCCCACTGACTTGCTTCTTACACGATAGCATCAAAACGGCAATCGCGAACACTTTCTGATTTTCGAGAAAAGAAGGGGATTTCGCCGACATTCGTAGCCCCATAACTCCGCACTACGTGTAGTGACAACAAAGCCGATGAGTGCGTTGAATACAGCTCGTCGAAATCTATCTTCAGTATTAAGGACAACTCTCTATCCCTTTCCGTTTGGACGGGAGAGGCCGGCAAAATTAAAAAAAATGGTCATTTTGACCTTCCAAAACAGACTTTTCTCTACACAAGCAGAACGAAGGGGCTCAGAGTCCCGCCCTTTTAACTGTAGCATCCCCGCATCTTCACTAATAATCAGCGCTAAAATCTGGTAAATCCGCCGCACTTTTTTCTAGCCTTAATTTTTGGGTACCTAATATATTTGAGACTCTAATTCCGGAAATAATGGCCATACCGAGGAACGGGATGCGGCCCTGTATTCCCCACTGACTTGCTTCTTACACGATAGCATCAAAACGGCAATCGCGAACACTTTCTGATTTTCGAGAAAAGAAGGGGAAGGGTTTAAACCACTATTCCACCGACATTCTTGCCCCTCTAACTCCGCAGTACGTGTAGTGACAACAAAGCCGATGAGTGCGTTGAATACAGCTCGTCGAACTCTATCTTCAGTATTAAGGACAACTCTCTATCCCTTTCCGTTTGGACGGGAGAGGCCGGCAAAATTTCAAAAAATGGTCATTTTGACCTTCCAAAACAGACTTTTCTCTACACAAGGAGAACGAAGGGGCTCAGAGGCCCGCCCTTTTAACTGTAGCATCCCCGCATCTTCACTAATAATCAGCGCTAAAATCTGGTAAATCCGCCGCACTTTTTTCTAGCCTTAATTTTTGGGTACCTAATATATTTGAGACTCTAATTCCGGAAATAATGGCCATACCGAGGAACGGGATGCGGCCCTGTATTCCCCACTGACTTGCTTCTTACACGATAGCATCAAAACGGCAATCGCGAACACTTTCTGATTTTCGAGAAAAGAAGGGGAAGGGTTTAAACCACTATTCCGCCAACATTCTTACCCCCATAATTCCGCACTACGTATAGTCGCAACAAAGCCGATGAGTGCGTTGAATACAGCTCGTCGAACTCTATCTTCAGTATAAAGGACAACTCTCTATCCCTTTCCGTTTGGACGGGAGAGTCCGGCAAAATTTCAAAAAATCGTCATTTTGACCTTCCAAAACTGACTTTTCTCTACACAAGGAGAACGAAGGGGCTCAGAGGCCCGCCCTTTTAACTGTAGCATCCCCGCATCTTCACTAATAATCAGCGCTAAAATCCGGCAAATCCGCCGCACTTTTTTCTAGCCTTACTTTTTGGGTACCTAAAATATTTGAGTCTCTAATTCCGGAAATAATGGCCATACCGAGGAACGGGATGCGGCCCTGTATTCCCCATTGACTTGCTTCTTACACGATAGCATCAAAACGGCAATCGCGAACACTTTCTGATTTTCGAGAAAAGAAGGGGAAGGGTTTAAACCACTATTCCGCCAACATTCTTACCCCCATAATTCCGCACTACGTGTAGTCGCAACAAAGCCGATGAGTGCGTTGAATACAGCTCGTCGAACTCTATCTTCAGTATAAAGGACAACTCTCTATCCCTTTCCGTTTGGACGGGAGAGGCCGGCAAAATTTCAAAAAATCGTCATTTTGACCTTCCAAAACTGACTTTTCTCTACACAAGGAGAACGAAGGGGCTCAGAGGACCGCCCTCTTAACTGTAGCATCCCCGCATCTTCACTAATAATCAGCGCTAAAATCTGGTAAATCCGCCGCACTCTTTTCTAGCCTTACTTTTTGGTTACCTAAAATATTTGAGTCTCTAATTCCGGAAATAATGGCCATACCGAAGAACGGGATGCGGCCCTGTATTCCCCACTGACTTGCTTCTTACACGATAGCATCAAAACGGCAATCGCGAACACTTTCTGATTTTCGAGAAAAGAAGGGGAAGGGTTTAAACCACTATTCCGCCGACATTCTTACCCCCATAACTCCGCACTACGTGTAGTCACAACAAAGCCGATTAGTGCGTTGAATACAGCTCGTCGAACTCTACCTTCAGTATAAAGGACAACTCTCTATCCCTTTCCGTTTGGACGGGAGAGGCCGGCAAAATTTCAAAAAATGGTCATTTTGATATTCCAAAACAGACTTTTCTCTACACAAGGAGAACGAAGGGGCTCAGAGGCCCGCCCTTTTAACTGTAGCATGCCCGCATCTTCACTAATAATCAGCGCTAAAATCCAGCAAACCCACCGCACTTTTTTCTAGCCTTAATTTTTGGGTACCTAAAATATTTGAGTCTCTAATTCCGAAAATAATGGCCATACCGAGGAACGGGATGCGGCCCTGTATTCCCCATTGACTTGCTTCTTACACGATAGCATCAAAACGGCAATCGCGAACACTTTCTGATTTTCGAGAAAAGAAGGGGATTCCGCCGACATTCGTAGCCCCATAACTCCGCACTACGTGTAGTGACAACAAAGCCGATGAGTGCGTTGAATACAGCTCGTCGAACTCTATCTTCAGTATTAAGGACAACTCTCTATCCCTTTCCGTTTGGAAGGGTGAGGCCGGCAAAATTTCAAAAAATCGTCATTTTGACCTTCCAAAACTGACTTTTCTCTACACAAGGAGAACGAAGGGGCTCAGAGGCCCGCCCTTTTAACTGTAGCATCCCCGCATCTTCACTAATAATCAGCGCTAAAATCTTGTAAATCCGCCGCACTTTTTTCTAGCCTTAATTTTTGGGTACCTAATATATTTGAGACTCTAATTCCGGAAATAATGGCCATACCGAGGAACGGGATGCGGCCCTGTATTCCCCATTGATTTGCTTCTTACACGATAGCATCAAAACGGCATTCACGAACACTTTCTGATTTTCGAGAAAAGAAGGGGAAGGGTTTAAACCACTATTCCGCCAACATTCTTACCCCCATAATTCCGCACTACGTGTAGTCGCAACAAAGCCGATGAGTGCGTTGAATGCAGCTCGTCGAACTCTATCTTCAGTATAAAGGACAACTCTCTATCCCTTTCCGTTTGGAAGGGTGAGGCCGGCAAAATTTCAAAAAATCGTCATTTTGACCTTCCAAAACTGACTTTTCTCTACACAAGGAGAACGAAGGGGCTCAGAGGCCCGCCCTTTTAACTGTAGCATCCCCGCATCTTCACTAATAATCAGCGCTAAAATCCGGCAAATCCGCCGCACTTTTTTCTAGCCTTACTTTTTGGTTACCTAAAATATTTGAGTCTCTAATTCCGGAAATAATGGCCATACCGAAGAACGGGATGCGGCCCTGTATTCCCCACTGACTTGCTTCTTACACGATAGCATCAAAACGGCAATCGCGAACACTTTCTGATTTTCGAGAAAAGAAGGGGATTCCGCCGACATTCGTAGCCCCATAACTCCGCACTACCTGTAGTGACAACAAAGCCGATGAGTGCGTTGAATACAGCTCGTCGAAATCTATCTTCAGTATTAAGGACAACTCTCTATCCCTTTCCGTTTGGACGGGAGAGGCCGGCAAAATTAAAAAAAATGGTCATTTTGACCTTCCAAAACAGACTTTTCTCTACACAAGGAGAACGAAGGGGCTCAGAGGCCCGCCCTTTTAACTGTAGCATCCCCGCACCTTCACTAATAATCAGCGCTAAAATCTGGTAAATCCACCGCACTTTTTTCTAGCCTTAATTTTTGGGTACCTAATATATTTGAGTCTCTAATTCCGGAAATAATGGCCATACCGAGGAACGGGATGCGGCCCTGTATTCCCCACTGACTTCCTTCTTACACGATAGCATCAAAACGGCAATCGCGAACACTTTCTGATTTTCGAGAAAAGAAGGGGAAGGGTTTAAACCACTATTCCGCCAACATTCTTACCCCCATAATTCCGCACTACGTGTAGTCGCAACAAAGCCGATGAGTGCGTTGAATACAGCTCGTCGAACTCTATCTTCAGTATAAAGGACAACTCTCTATCCCTTTCCGTTTGGACGGGAGAGGCCGGCAAAATTTAAAAAAATCGTCATTTTGACCTTCCAAAACTGTCTTTTCTCTACACAAGGAGAACGAAGGGGCTCAGAGGCCCGCCCTTTAACTGTAGCATCCCCGCATCTTCACTAATAATCAGCGCTAAAATCCGGCAAATCCGCCGCACTTTTTTCTAGCCTTACTTTTTGGGTACCTAAAATATTTGAGTCTATAATTCCGGAAATAATGGCCATACCGAGGAACGGGATGCGGCCCTGTATTCCCCACTGACTTGCTTCTTACACGATAGCATCAAAACGGCAATCGCGAACACTTTCTGATTTTCGAGAAAAGAAGGGGAAGGGTTTAAACCACTATTCCGCCGACATTCGTAGCCCCATAACTCCGCACTACGTGTAGTGACAACAAAGCCGATGAATGCGTTGAATACAGCTCGTCGAACTCTATCTTCAGTATTAAGGACAACTCTCTATCCCTTTTCGTTTGGACGGGAGAGGCCGGCAAAATTTCAAAAAATAGTCATTTTGACCTTCCAAAACAGTCTTTTCTCTACACAAGGAGAACGAAGGGGCTCAGAGGCCCGCCCTTTTAACTGTAGCATCCCCGCATCTTCACTAATAATCAGCGCTAAAATCTGGTAAATCCGCCGCACTTTTTTCTAGCCTTAATTTTTGGGTACCTAATATATTTGAGACTCTAATTCCGGAAATAATGGCCATACCGAGGAACGGGATGCGGCCCTGTATTCCCCACTGACTTGCTTCTTACACGATAGCATCAAAACGGCAATCGCGAACACTTTCTGATTTTCGAGAAAAGAAGGGGAAGGGTTTAAACCACTATTCCGCCAACATTCTTACCCCCATAATTCCGCACTACGTGTAGTCGCAACAAAGCCGATGAGTGCGTTGAATACAGCTCGTCGAACTCTATCTTCAGTATAAAGGACATCTCTCTATCCCTTTCCGTTTGGACGGGAGAGGCCGGCAAAATTTCAAAAAATCGTCATTTTGACCTTCCAAAACTGACTTTTCTCTACACAAGGAGAACGAAGGGGCTCAGAGGCCCGCCCTTTAACTGTAGCATCCCCGCATCTTCACTAATAATCAGCGCTAAAATCCGGCAAATCCGCCGCACTTTTTTCTAGCCTTACTTTTTGGGTACCTAAAATATTTGAGTCTCTAATTCCGGAAATAATGGCCATACCGAGGAACGGGATGCGGCCCTGTATTCCCAACTGACTTGCTTCTTACACGATAGCATCAAAACGGCAATCGCGAACACTTTCTGATTTTCGAGAATAGAAGGGGAAGGGTTTAAACCACTATTCCGCCAACATTCTTACCCCCATAATTCCGCACTACGTGTAGTCGCAACAAAGCCGATGAGTGCGTTGAATACAGCTCGTCGAACTCTATCTTCAGTATAAAGGACAACTCTCTATCCCTTTCCGTTTGGACGGGAGAGGCCGGCAAAATTTAAAAAAATCGTCATTTTGACCTTCCAAAACAGACTTTTCTCTACACAAGGAGAACGAATGGGCTCAGAGGCCCGCCCTTTTAACTGTAGCATCCCCGCATCTTCACTAATAATCAGAGCTAAAATCCGGCAAATCCGCCGCACTTTTTTCTAGCCTTAATTTTTGGGTACCTAATATATTTGAGACTCTAATTCCGGAAATAATGGCCATACCGAGGAACGGGATGCGGCCCTGTATTCCCCACTGACTTGCTTCTTACACGATAGCATCAAAACGGCAATCGCGAACACTTTCTGATTTTCGAGAAAAGAAGGGGATTCCGCCGACATTCGTAGCCCCATAACTCCGCACTACGTGTAGTGACAACAAAGCCGATGAGTGCGTTGAATACAGCTCGTCGAACTCTATCTTCAGTATAAAGGACAACTCTCTATCCCTTTCCGTTTGGACGGGAGAGGCCGGCAAAATTTCAAAAAATCGTCATTTTGACCTTCCAAAACAGACTTTTCTCTACACAAGGAGAACGAAGGGGCTCAGAGGCCCGCCCTTTTAACTGTAGCATCCCCGCATCTTCACTAATAATCAGCGCTAAAATCCGGCAAATCCGCCGCACTTTTTTCTAGCCTTACTTTTTGGGTACCTAAAATATTTGAGTCTCTAATTCCGGAAATAATGGCCATACCGAAGAACGGGATGCGGCCCTGTATTCCCCACTGACTTGCTTCTTACACGATAGCATCAAAACGGCAATCGCGAACACTTTCTGATTTTCGAGAAAAGAAGGGGAAGGGTTTAAACCACTATTCCGCCAACATTCTTACCCCCATAATTCCGCACTACGTGTAGTCGCAACAAAGCAGATGAGTGCGTTGAATACAGCTCGTCGAACTCTATCTTCAGTATAAAGGACAACTCTCTATCCCTTTCCGTTTGGACGGGTGAGGCCGGCAAAATTTCAAAAAATCGTCATTTTGACCTTCCAAAACTGACTTTTCTCTACACAAGGAGAACGAAGGGGCTCAGAGGCCCGCCCTTTTAACTGTAGCATCCCCGCATCTTCACTAATAATCAGCGCTAAAATCCGGCAAATCCGCCGCACTTTTTTCTAGCCTTACTTTTTGGTTACCTAAAATATTTGAGTCTCTAATTCCGGAAATAATGGCCATACCGAAGAACGGGATGCGGCCCTGTATTCCCCACTGACTTGCTTCTTACACGATAGCATCAAAACGGCAATCGCGAACACTTTCTGATTTTCGAGAAAAGAAGGGGAAGGGTTTAAACCACTATTCCGCCGACATTCTTACCCCCATAACTCCGCACTACGTGTAGTCACAACAAAGCCGATTAGTGCGTTGAATACAGCTCGTCGAACTCTATCTTCAGTATAAAGGACAACTCTCTATCCCTTTCCGTTTGGACGGGAGAGGCCGGCAAAATTTCAAAAAATGGTCATTTTGATATTCCAAAACAGACTTTTCTCTACACAAGGAGAACGAAGGGGCTCAGAGGCCCGCCCTTTTAACTGTAGCATGCCCGCATCTTCACTAATAATCAGCGCTAAAATCCAGCAAATCCACCGCACTTTTTTCTAGCCTTAATTTTTGGGTATCTAAAATATTTGAGTCTCTAATTCCGAAAATAATGGCCATACCGAGGAACGGGATGCGGCCCTGTATTCCCCATTGACTTGCTTCTTACACGATAGCATCAAAACGGCAATCGCGAACACTTTCTGATTTTCGAGAAAAGAAGGGGATTCCGCCGACATTCGTAGCCCCATAACTCCGCACTACGTGTAGTGACAACAAAGCCGATGAGTGCGTTGAATACAGCTCGTCGAACTCTATCTTCAGTATTAAGGACAAATCTCTATCCCTTTCCGTTTGGACGGGAGAGGCCGGCAAAATTTAAAAAAATAGTCATTTTGACCTTCCAAAACAGACTTTTCTCTACACAAGGAGAACGAAGGGGCTCAGAGGCCCGCCCTTTTAACTGTAGCATCCCCGCATCTTCACTAATAATCAGCGCTAAAATCTGGTAAATCCGCCGCACTTTTTTCTAGCCTTAATTTTTGGGTACCTAATATATTTGAGACTCTAATTCCGGAAATAATGGCCATACCGAGGAACGGGATGCGGCCCTGTATTCCCCATTGATTTGCTTCTTACACGATAGCATCAAAACGGCAATCGCGAACACTTTCTGATTTTCGAGAAAAGAAGGGGAAGGGTTTAAACCACAATTCCGCCAACATTCTTACCCCCATAATTCCGCACTACGTGTAGTCGCAACAAAGGCGATGAGTGCGTTGAATGCAGCTCGTCGAACTCTATCTTCAGTATAAAGGACAACTCTCTATCCCTTTCCGTTTGGAAGGGTGAGGCCGGCAAAATTTCAAAAAATCGTCATTTTGACCTTCCAAAACTGACTTTTCTCTACACAAGGAGAACGAAGGGGCTCAGAGGCCCGCCCTTTTAACTGTAGCATCCCCGCATCTTCACTAATAATCAGCGCTAAAATCCGGCAAATCCGCCGCACTTTTTTCTAGCCTTACTTTTTGGTCTCTAATTCCGGAAATAATGGCCATACCGAAGAACGGGATGCGGCCCTGTATTCCCCACTGACTTGCTTCTTACACGATAGCATCAAAACGGCAATCGCGAACACTTTCTGATTTTCGAGAAAAGAAGGGGATTCCGCCGACATTCGTAGCCCCATAACTCCGCACTACGTGTAGTGACAACAAAGCCGATGAGTGCGTTGAATACAGCTCGTCGAAATCTATCTTCAGTATTAAGGACAACTCTCTATCCCTTTCCGTTTGGACGGGAGAGGCCGGCAAAATTTCAAAAAATCGTCATTTTGACCTTCCAAAACTGTCTTTTCTCTACACAAGGAGAACGAAGGGGCTCAGAGGCCCGCCCTTTAACTGTAGCATCCCCGCATCTTCACTAATAATCAGCGCTAAAATCCGGCAAATCCGCCGCACTTTTTTCTAGCCTTACTTTTTGGGTACCTAAAATATTTGAGTCTATAATTCCGGAAATAATGGCCATACCGAGGAACGGGATGCGGCCCTGTATTCCCCACTGACTTGCTTCTTACACGATAGCATCAAAACGGCAATCGCGAACACTTTCTGATTTTCGAGAAAAGAAGGGGAAGGGTTTAAACCACTATTCCGCCGACATTCGTAGCCCCATAACTCCGCACTACGTGTAGTGACAACAAAGCCGATGAATGCGTTGAATACAGCTCGTCGAACTCTATCTTCAGTATTAAGGACAACTCTCTATCCCTTTTCGTTTGGACGGGAGAGGCCGGCAAAATTTCAAAAAATAGTCATTTTGACCTTCCAAAACAGACTTTTCTCTACACAAGTAGAACGAAGGGGCTCAGAGGCCCGCCCTTTTAACTGTAGCATCCCCGCATCTTCACTAATAATCAGCGCTAAAATCTGGTAAATCCGCCGCACTTTTTTCTAGCCTTAATTTTTGGGCACCTAATATATTTGAGACTCTAATTCCGGAAATAATGGCCATACCGAGGAACGGGATGCGGCCCTGTATTCCCAACTGACTTGCTTCTTACACGATAGCATCAAAACGGCAATCGCGAACACTTTCTGATTTTCGAGAAAAGAAGGGGAACCACTATTCCGCCAACATTCTTACCCCCATAATTCCGCACTACGTGTAGTCGCACAAAGCCGATGAGTGCGTTGAATACAGCTCGTCGAACTCTATCTTCAGTATAAAGGACATCTCTCTATCCCTTTCCGTTTGGACGGGAGAGGCCGGCAAAATTTCAAAAAATCGTCATTTTGACCTTCCAAAACTGACTTTTCTCTTCACAAGGAGAACGAAGGGGCTCAGAGGCCCGCCCTTTAACTGTAGCATCCCCGCATCTTCACTAATAATCAGCGCTAAAATCCGGCAAATCCGCCGCACATTTTTCTAGCCTTACTTTTTGGGTACCTAAAATATTTGAGTCTCTAATTCCGGAAATAATGGCCATACCGAGGAACGGGATGCGGCCCTGTATTCCCAACTGACTTGCTTCTTACACGATAGCATCAAAACGGCAATCGCGAACACTTTCTGATTTTCGAGAATAGAAGGGGAAGGGTTTAAACCACTATTCCGCCAACATTCTTACCCCCATAATTCCGCACTACGTGTAGTCGCAACAAAGCCGATGAGTGCGTTGAATACAGCTCGTCGAACTCTATCTTCAGTATAAAGGACAACTCTCTATCCCTTTCCGTTTGGACGGGAGAGGCCGGCAAAATTTAAAAAAATCGTCATTTTGACCTTCCAAAACAGACTTTTCTCTACACAAGGAGAACGAATGGGCTCAGAGGCCCGCCCTTTTAACTGTAGCATCCCCGCATCTTCACTAATAATCAGAGCTAAAATCCGGCAAATCCGCCGCACTTTTTTCTAGCCTTAATTTTTGGGTACCTAATATATTTGAGACTCTAATTCCGGAAATAATGGCCATACCGAGGAACGGGATGCGGCCCTGTATTCCCCACTGACTTGCTTCTTACACGATAGCATCAAAACGGCAATCGCGAACACTTTCTGATTTTCGAGAAAAGAAGGGGATTCCGCCGACATTCGTAGCCCCATAACTCCGCACTACGTGTAGTGACAACAAAGCCGATGAGTGCGTTGAATACAGCTCGTTGAACTCTATCTTCAGTATAAAGGACAACTCTCTATCCCTTTCCGTTTGGACGGGAGAGGCCGGCAAAATTTCAAAAAATCGTCATTTTGACCTTCCAAAACAGACTTTTCTCTACACAAGGAGAACGAAGGGGCTCAGAGGCCCGCCCTTTTAACTGTAGCATCCCCGCATCTTCACTAATAATCAGCGCTAAAATCCGGCAAATCCGCCGCACTTTTTTCTAGCCTTACTTTTTGGGTACCTAAAATATTTGAGTCTCTAATTCCGGAAATAATGGCCATACCGAAGAACGGGATGCGGCCCTGTATTCCCCACTGACTTGCTTCTTACACGATAGCATCAAAACGGCAATCGCGAACACTTTCTGATTTTCGAGAAAAGAAGGGGAAGGGTTTAAACCACTATTCCGCCAACATTCTTACCCCCATAATTCCGCACTACGTGTAGTCGCAACAAAGCAGATGAGTGCGTTGAATACAGCTCGTCGAACTCTATCTTCAGTATAAAGGACAACTCTCTATCCCTTTCCGTTTGGACGGGTGAGGCCGGCAAAATTTCAAAAAATCGTCATATTGACCATCCAAAAATGACTTTTCTCTACACAAGGAGAACGAAGGGGCTCAGAGGCCCGCCCTTTTAACTGTAGCATCCCCGCATCTTCACTAATAATCAGCGCTAAAATCCGGCAAATCCGCCGCACTTTTTTCTAGCCTTACTTTTTGGTTACCTAAAATATTTGAGTCTCTAATTCCGGAAATAATGGCCATACCGAAGAACGGGATGCGGCCCTGTATTCCCCACTGACTTGCTTCTTACACGATAGCATCAAAACGGCAATCGCGAACACTTTCTGATTTTCGAGAAAAGAAGGGGAAGGGTTTAAACCACTATTCCGCCGACATTCTTACCCCCATAACTCCGCACTACGTGTAGTCACAACAAAGCCGATTAGTGCGTTGAATACAGCTCGTCGAACTCTATCTTCAGTATAAAGGACAACTCTCTATCCCTTTCCGTTTGGACGGGAGAGGCCGGCAAAATTTCAAAAAATGGTCATTTTGATATTCCAAAACAGACTTTTCTCTACACAAGGAGAACGAAGGGGCTCAGAGGCCCGCCCTTTTAACTGTAGCATGCCCGCATCTTCACTAATAATCAGCGCTAAAATCCAGCAAATCCACCGCACTTTTTTCTAGCCTTAATTTTTGGGTATCTAAAATATTTGAGTCTCTAATTCCGAAAATAATGGCCATACCGAGGAACGGGATGCGGCCCTGTATTCCCCATTGACTTGCTTCTTACACGATAGCATCAAAACGGCAATCGCGAACACTTTCTGATTTTCGAGAAAAGAAGGGGATTCCGCCGACATTCGTAGCCCCATAACTCCGCACTACGTGTAGTGACAACAAAGCCGATGAGTGCGTTGAATACAGCTCGTCGAACTCTATCTTCAGTATTAAGGACAAATCTCTATCCCTTTCCGTTTGGACGGGAGAGGCCGGCAAAATTTAAAAAAATAGTCATTTTGACCTTCCAAAACAGACTTTTCTCTACACAAGGAGAACGAAGGGGCTCAGAGGCCCGCCCTTTTAACTGTAGCATCCCCGCATCTTCACTAATAATCAGCGCTAAAATCTGGTAAATCCGCCGCACTTTTTTCTAGCCTTAATTTTTGGGTACCTAATATATTTGAGACTCTAATTCCGGAAATAATGGCCATACCGAGGAACGGGATGCGGCCCTGTATTCCCCATTGATTTGCTTCTTACACGATAGCATCAAAACGGCAATCGCGAACACTTTCTGATTTTCGAGAAAAGAAGGGGAAGGGTTTAAACCACAATTCCGCCAACATTCTTACCCCCATAATTCCGCACTACGTGTAGTCGCAACAAAGGCGATGAGTGCGTTGAATGCAGCTCGTCGAACTCTATCTTCAGTATAAAGGACAACTCTCTATCCCTTTCCGTTTGGAAGGGTGAGGCCGGCAAAATTTCAAAAAATCGTCATTTTGACCTTCCAAAACTGACTTTTCTCTACACAAGGAGAACGAAGGGGCTCAGAGGCCCGCCCTTTTAACTGTAGCATCCCCGCATCTTCACTAATAATCAGCGCTAAAATCCGGCAAATCCGCCGCACTTTTTTCTAGCCTTACTTTTTGGTCTCTAATTCCGGAAATAATGGCCATACCGAAGAACGGGATGCGGCCCTGTATTCCCCACTGACTTGCTTCTTACACGATAGCATCAAAACGGCAATCGCGAACACTTTCTGATTTTCGAGAAAAGAAGGGGATTCCGCCGACATTCGTAGCCCCATAACTCCGCACTACGTGTAGTGACAACAAAGCCGATGAGTGCGTTGAATACAGCTCGTCGAAATCTATCTTCAGTATTAAGGACAACTCTCTATCCCTTTCCGTTTGGACGGGAGAGGCCGGCAAAATTAAAAAAAATGGTCATTTTGACCTTCCAAAACAGACTTTTCTCTACACAAGGAGAACGAAGGGGCTCAGAGGCCCGCCCTTTTAACTGTAGCATCCCCGCATCTTCACTAATAATCAGCGCTAAAATCTGGTAAATCCGCCGCACTTTTTTCTAGCCTTAATTTTTGGGTACCTAATATATTTGAGTCTCTAATTCCGGAAATAATGGTCATACCGAGGAACGGGATGCGGCCCTGTATTCCCCACTGACTTCCTTCTTACACGATAGCATCAAAACGGCAATCGCGAACACTTTCTGATTTTCGAGAAAAGAAGGGGAACCACTATTCCGCCAACATTCTTACCCCCATAATTCCGCACTACGTGTAGTCGCAACAAAGCCGATGAGTGCGTTGAATACAGCTCGTCGAACTCTATCTTCAGTATAAAGGACAACTCTCTATCCCTTTCCGTTTGGACGGGAGAGGCCGGCAAAATTTCAAAAAATCGTCATTTTGACCTTCCAAAACTGTCTTTTCTCTACACAAGGAGAACGAAGGGGCTCAGAGGCCCGCCCTTTAACTGTAGCATCCCCGCATCTTCACTAATAATCAGCGCTAAAATCCGGCAAATCCGCCGCACTTTTTTCTAGCCTTACTTTTTGGGTACCTAAAATATTTGAGTCTATAATTCCGGAAATAATGGCCATACCGAGGAACGGGATGCGGCCCTGTATTCCCCACTGACTTGCTTCTTACACGATAGCATCAAAACGGCAATCGCGAACACTTTCTGATTTTCGAGAAAAGAAGGGGAAGGGTTTAAACCACTATTCCGCCGACATTCGTAGCCCCATAACTCCGCACTACGTGTAGTGACAACAAAGCCGATGAATGCGTTGAATACAGCTCGTCGAACTCTATCTTCAGTATTAAGGACAACTCTCTATCCCTTTTCGTTTGGACGGGAGAGGCCGGCAAAATTTCAAAAAATAGTCATTTTGACCTTCCAAAACAGACTTTTCTCTACACAAGTAGAACGAAGGGGCTCAGAGGCCCGCCCTTTTAACTGTAGCATCCCCGCATCTTCACTAATAATCAGCGCTAAAATCTGGTAAATCCGCCGCACTTTTTTCTAGCCTTAATTTTTGGGTACCTAATATATTTGAGACTCTAATTCCGGAAATAATGGCCATACCGAGGAACGGGATGCGGCCCTGTATTCCCAACTGACTTGCTTCTTACACGATAGCATCAAAACGGCAATCGCGAACACTTTCTGATTTTCGAGAAAAGAAGGGGAACCACTATTCCGCCAACATTCTTACCCCCATAATTCCGCACTACGTGTAGTCGCAACAAAGCCGATGAGTGCGTTGAATACAGCTCGTCGAACTCTATCTTCAGTATAAAGGACAACTCTCTATCCCTTTCCGTTTGGACGGGAGAGGCCGGCAAAATTTCAAAAAATCGTCATTTTGACCTTCCAAAACTGACTTTTCTCTACACAAGGAGAACGAAGGGGCTCAGAGGCCCGCCCTTTAACTGTAGCATCCCCGCATCTTCACTAATAATCAGCGCTAAAATCCGGCAAATCCGCCGCACTTTTTCTAGCCTTACTTTTTGGGTACCTAAAATATTTGAGTCTCTAATTCCGGAAATAATGGCCATACCGAGGAACGGGATGCGGGCCTGTATTCCCCACTGACTTGCTTCTTACACGATAGCATAAAAACGGCAATCGCGAACACTTTCTGATTTTCGAGAATAGAAGGGGAAGGGTTTAAACCACTATTCCGCCAACATTCTTACCCCCATAATTCCGCACTACGTGTAGTCGCAACAAAGCCGATGAGTGCGTTGAATACAGCTTGTCGAACTCTATCTTCAGTATAAAGGACAACTCTCTATCCCTTTCCGTTTGGACGGGAGAGGCCGGCAAAATTTAAAAAAATCGTCATTTTGACCTTCCAAAACAGACTTTTCTCTACACAAGGAGAACGAATGGGCTCAGAGGCCCGCCCTTTTAACTGTAGCATCCCCGCATCTTCACTAATAATCAGCGCTAAAATCCGGCAAATCCGCCGCACTTTTTTCTAGCCTTAATTTTTGGGTACCTAATATATTTGAGACTCTAATTCCGGAAATAATGGCCATACCGAGGAACGGGATGCGGCCCTGTATTCCCCACTGACTTGCTTCTTACACGATAGCATCAAAACGGCAATCGCGAACACTTTCTGATTTTCGAGAAAAGAAGGGGAAGGGTTTAAACCACTATTCCGCCGACATTCGTAGCCCCATAACTCCGCACTACGTGTAGTGACAACAAAGCCGATGAATGCGTTGAATACAGCTCGTCGAACTCTATCTTCAGTATTAAGGACAACTCTCTATCCCTTTTCGTTTGGACGGGAGAGGCCGGCAAAATTTCAAAAAATAGTCATTTTGACCTTCCAAAACAGTCTTTTCTCTACACAAGGAGAACGAAGGGGCTCAGAGGCCCGCCCTTTTAACTGTAGCATCCCCGCATCTTCACTAATAATCAGCGCTAAAATCTGGTAAATCCGCCGCACTTTTTTCTAGCCTTAATTTTTGGGTACCTAATATATTTGAGACTCTAATTCCGGAAATAATGGCCATACCGAGGAACGGGATGCGGCCCTGTATTCCCCACTGACTTGCTTCTTACACGATAGCATCAAAACGGCAATCGCGAACACTTTCTGATTTTCGAGAAAAGAAGGGGAAGGGTTTAAACCACTATTCCGCCAACATTCTTACCCCCATAATTCCGCACTACGTGTAGTCGCAACAAAGCCGATGAGTGCGTTGAATACAGCTCGTCGAACTCTATCTTCAGTATAAAGGACATCTCTCTATCCCTTTCCGTTTGGACGGGAGAGGCCGGCAAAATTTCAAAAAATCGTCATTTTGACCTTCCAAAACTGACTTTTCTCTACACAAGGAGAACGAAGGGGCTCAGAGGCCCGCCCTTTAACTGTAGCATCCCCGCATCTTCACTAATAATCAGCGCTAAAATCCGGCAAATCCGCCGCACTTTTTTCTAGCCTTACTTTTTGGGTACCTAAAATATTTGAGTCTCTAATTCCGGAAATAATGGCCATACCGAGGAACGGGATGCGGCCCTGTATTCCCAACTGACTTGCTTCTTACACGATAGCATCAAAACGGCAATCGCGAACACTTTCTGATTTTCGAGAATAGAAGGGGAAGGGTTTAAACCACTATTCCGCCAACATTCTTACCCCCATAATTCCGCACTACGTGTAGTCGCAACAAAGCCGATGAGTGCGTTGAATACAGCTCGTCGAACTCTATCTTCAGTATAAAGGACAACTCTCTATCCCTTTCCGTTTGGACGGGAGAGGCCGGCAAAATTTAAAAAAATCGTCATTTTGACCTTCCAAAACAGACTTTTCTCTACACAAGGAGAACGAATGGGCTCAGAGGCCCGCCCTTTTAACTGTAGCATCCCCGCATCTTCACTAATAATCAGAGCTAAAATCCGGCAAATCCGCCGCACTTTTTTCTAGCCTTAATTTTTGGGTACCTAATATATTTGAGACTCTAATTCCGGAAATAATGGCCATACCGAGGAACGGGATGCGGCCCTGTATTCCCCACTGACTTGCTTCTTACACGATAGCATCAAAACGGCAATCGCGAACACTTTCTGATTTTCGAGAAAAGAAGGGGATTCCGCCGACATTCGTAGCCCCATAACTCCGCACTACGTGTAGTGACAACAAAGCCGATGAGTGCGTTGAATACAGCTCGTCGAACTCTATCTTCAGTATAAAGGACAACTCTCTATCCCTTTCCGTTTGGACGGGAGAGGCCGGCAAAATTTCAAAAAATCGTCATTTTGACCTTCCAAAACAGACTTTTCTCTACACAAGGAGAACGAAGGGGCTCAGAGGCCCGCCCTTTTAACTGTAGCATCCCCGCATCTTCACTAATAATCAGCGCTAAAATCCGGCAAATCCGCCGCACTTTTTTCTAGCCTTACTTTTTGGGTACCTAAAATATTTGAGTCTCTAATTCCGGAAATAATGGCCATACCGAAGAACGGGATGCGGCCCTGTATTCCCCACTGACTTGCTTCTTACACGATAGCATCAAAACGGCAATCGCGAACACTTTCTGATTTTCGAGAAAAGAAGGGGAAGGGTTTAAACCACTATTCCGCCAACATTCTTACCCCCATAATTCCGCACTACGTGTAGTCGCAACAAAGCAGATGAGTGCGTTGAATACAGCTCGTCGAACTCTATCTTCAGTATAAAGGACAACTCTCTATCCCTTTCCGTTTGGACGGGTGAGGCCGGCAAAATTTCAAAAAATCGTCATTTTGACCTTCCAAAACTGACTTTTCTCTACACAAGGAGAACGAAGGGGCTCAGAGGCCCGCCCTTTTAACTGTAGCATCCCCGCATCTTCACTAATAATCAGCGCTAAAATCCGGCAAATCCGCCGCACTTTTTTCTAGCCTTACTTTTTGGTTACCTAAAATATTTGAGTCTCTAATTCCGGAAATAATGGCCATACCGAAGAACGGGATGCGGCCCTGTATTCCCCACTGACTTGCTTCTTACACGATAGCATCAAAACGGCAATCGCGAACACTTTCTGATTTTCGAGAAAAGAAGGGGAAGGGTTTAAACCACTATTCCGCCGACATTCTTACCCCCATAACTCCGCACTACGTGTAGTCACAACAAAGCCGATTAGTGCGTTGAATACAGCTCGTCGAACTCTATCTTCAGTATAAAGGACAACTCTCTATCCCTTTCCGTTTGGACGGGAGAGGCCGGCAAAATTTCAAAAAATGGTCATTTTGATATTCCAAAACAGACTTTTCTCTACACAAGGAGAACGAAGGGGCTCAGAGGCCCGCCCTTTTAACTGTAGCATGCCCGCATCTTCACTAATAATCAGCGCTAAAATCCAGCAAATCCACCGCACTTTTTTCTAGCCTTAATTTTTGGGTATCTAAAATATTTGAGTCTCTAATTCCGAAAATAATGGCCATACCGAGGAACGGGATGCGGCCCTGTATTCCCCATTGACTTGCTTCTTACACGATAGCATCAAAACGGCAATCGCGAACACTTTCTGATTTTCGAGAAAAGAAGGGGATTCCGCCGACATTCGTAGCCCCATAACTCCGCACTACGTGTAGTGACAACAAAGCCGATGAGTGCGTTGAATACAGCTCGTCGAACTCTATCTTCAGTATTAAGGACAAATCTCTATCCCTTTCCGTTTGGACGGGAGAGGCCGGCAAAATTTAAAAAAATAGTCATTTTGACCTTCCAAAACAGACTTTTCTCTACACAAGGAGAACGAAGGGGCTCAGAGGCCCGCCCTTTTAACTGTAGCATCCCCGCATCTTCACTAATAATCAGCGCTAAAATCTGGTAAATCCGCCGCACTTTTTTCTAGCCTTAATTTTTGGGTACCTAATATATTTGAGACTCTAATTCCGGAAATAATGGCCATACCGAGGAACGGGATGCGGCCCTGTATTCCCCATTGATTTGCTTCTTACACGATAGCATCAAAACGGCAATCGCGAACACTTTCTGATTTTCGAGAAAAGAAGGGGAAGGGTTTAAACCACAATTCCGCCAACATTCTTACCCCCATAATTCCGCACTACGTGTAGTCGCAACAAAGGCGATGAGTGCGTTGAATGCAGCTCGTCGAACTCTATCTTCAGTATAAAGGACAACTCTCTATCCCTTTCCGTTTGGAAGGGTGAGGCCGGCAAAATTTCAAAAAATCGTCATTTTGACCTTCCAAAACTGACTTTTCTCTACACAAGGAGAACGAAGGGGCTCAGAGGCCCGCCCTTTTAACTGTAGCATCCCCGCATCTTCACTAATAATCAGCGCTAAAATCCGGCAAATCCGCCGCACTTTTTTCTAGCCTTACTTTTTGGTCTCTAATTCCGGAAATAATGGCCATACCGAAGAACGGGATGCGACCCTGTATTCCCCACTGACTTGCTTCTTACACGATAGCATCAAAACGGCAATCGCGAACACTTTCTGATTTTCGAGAAAAGAAGGGGATTCCGCCGACATTCGTAGCCCCATAACTCCGCACTACGTGTAGTGACAACAAAGCCGATGAGTGCGTTGAATACAGCTCGTCGAAATCTATCTTCAGTATTAAGGACAACTCTCTATCCCTTTCCGTTTGGACGGGAGAGGCCGGCAAAATTAAAAAAAATGGTCATTTTGACCTTCCAAAACAGACTTTTCTCTACACAAGGAGAACGAAGGGGCTCAGAGGCCCGCCCTTTTAACTGTAGCATCCCCGCATCTTCACTAATAATCAGCGCTAAAATCTGGTAAATCCGCCGCACTTTTTTCTAGCCTTAATTTTTGGGTACCTAATATATTTGAGTCTCTAATTCCGGAAATAATGGTCATACCGAGGAACGGGATGCGGCCCTGTATTCCCCACTGACTTCCTTCTTACACGATAGCATCAAAACGGCAATCGCGAACACTTTCTGATTTTCGAGAAAAGAAGGGGAAGGGTTTAAACCACTATTCCGCCAACATTCTTACCCCCATAATTCCGCACTACGTGTAGTCGCAACAAAGCCGATGAGTGCGTTGAATACAGCTCGTCGAACTCTATCTTCAGTATAAAGGACAACTCTCTATCCCTTTCCGTTTGGACGGGAGAGGCCGGCAAAATTTCAAAAAATCGTCATTTTGACCTTCCAAAACTGTCTTTTCTCTACACAAGGAGAACGAAGGGGCTCAGAGGCCCGCCCTTTAACTGTAGCATCCCCGCATCTTCACTAATAATCAGCGCTAAAATCCGGCAAATCCGCCGCACTTTTTTCTAGCCTTACTTTTTGGGTACCTAAAATATTTGAGTCTATAATTCCGGAAATAATGGCCATACCGAGGAACGGGATGCGGCCCTGTATTCCCCACTGACTTGCTTCTTACACGATAGCATCAAAACGGCAATCGCGAACACTTTCTGATTTTCGAGAAAAGAAGGGGAAGGGTTTAAACCACTATTCCGCCGACATTCGTAGCCCCATAACTCCGCACTACGTGTAGTGACAACAAAGCCGATGAATGCGTTGAATACAGCTCGTCGAACTCTATCTTCAGTATTAAGGACAACTCTCTATCCCTTTTCGTTTGGACGGGAGAGGCCGGCAAAATTTCAAAAAATAGTCATTTTGACCTTCCAAAACAGACTTTTCTCTACACAAGTAGAACGAAGGGGCTCAGAGGCCCGCCCTTTTAACTGTAGCATCCCCGCATCTTCACTAATAATCAGCGCTAAAATCTGGTAAATCCGCCGCACTTTTTTCTAGCCTTAATTTTTGGGTACCTAATATATTTGAGACTCTAATTCCGGAAATAATGGCCATACCGAGGAACGGGATGCGGCCCTGTATTCCCAACTGACTTGCTTCTTACACGATAGCATCAAAACGGCAATCGCGAACACTTTCTGATTTTCGAGAAAAGAAGGGGAACCACTATTCCGCCAACATTCTTACCCCCATAATTCCGCACTACGTGTAGTCGCACAAAGCCGATGAGTGCGTTGAATACAGCTCGTCGAACTCTATCTTCAGTATAAAGGACATCTCTCTATCCCTTTCCGTTTGGACGGGAGAGGCCGGCAAAATTTCAAAAAATCGTCATTTTGACCTTCCAAAACTGACTTTTCTCTTCACAAGGAGAACGAAGGGGCTCAGAGGCCCGCCCTTTAACTGTAGCATCCCCGCATCTTCACTAATAATCAGCGCTAAAATCCGGCAAATCCGCCGCACATTTTTCTAGCCTTACTTTTTGGGTACCTAAAATATTTGAGTCTCTAATTCCGGAAATAATGGCCATACCGAGGAACGGGATGCGGCCCTGTATTCCCAACTGACTTGCTTCTTACACGATAGCATCAAAACGGCAATCGCGAACACTTTCTGATTTTCGAGAATAGAAGGGGAAGGGTTTAAACCACTATTCCGCCAACATTCTTACCCCCATAATTCCGCACTACGTGTAGTCGCAACAAAGCCGATGAGTGCGTTGAATACAGCTCGTCGAACTCTATCTTCAGTATAAAGGACAACTCTCTATCCCTTTCCGTTTGGACGGGAGAGGCCGGCAAAATTTAAAAAAATCGTCATTTTGACCTTCCAAAACAGACTTTTCTCTACACAAGGAGAACGAATGGGCTCAGAGGCCCGCCCTTTTAACTGTAGCATCCCCGCATCTTCACTAATAATCAGAGCTAAAATCCGGCAAATCCGCCGCACTTTTTTCTAGCCTTAATTTTTGGGTACCTAATATATTTGAGACTCTAATTCCGGAAATAATGGCCATACCGAGGAACGGGATGCGGCCCTGTATTCCCCACTGACTTGCTTCTTACACGATAGCATCAAAACGGCAATCGCGAACACTTTCTGATTTTCGAGAAAAGAAGGGGATTCCGCCGACATTCGTAGCCCCATAACTCCGCACTACGTGTAGTGACAACAAAGCCGATGAGTGCGTTGAATACAGCTCGTTGAACTCTATCTTCAGTATAAAGGACAACTCTCTATCCCTTTCCGTTTGGACGGGAGAGGCCGGCAAAATTTCAAAAAATCGTCATTTTGACCTTCCAAAACAGACTTTTCTCTACACAAGGAGAACGAAGGGGCTCAGAGGCCCGCCCTTTTAACTGTAGCATCCCCGCATCTTCACTAATAATCAGCGCTAAAATCCGGCAAATCCGCCGCACTTTTTTCTAGCCTTACTTTTTGGGTACCTAAAATATTTGAGTCTCTAATTCCGGAAATAATGGCCATACCGAAGAACGGGATGCGGCCCTGTATTCCCCACTGACTTGCTTCTTACACGATAGCATCAAAACGGCAATCGCGAACACTTTCTGATTTTCGAGAAAAGAAGGGGAAGGGTTTAAACCACTATTCCGCCAACATTCTTACCCCCATAATTCCGCACTACGTGTAGTCGCAACAAAGCAGATGAGTGCGTTGAATACAGCTCGTCGAACTCTATCTTCAGTATAAAGGACAACTCTCTATCCCTTTCCGTTTGGACGGGTGAGGCCGGCAAAATTTCAAAAAATCGTCATATTGACCATCCAAAAATGACTTTTCTCTACACAAGGAGAACGAAGGGGCTCAGAGGCCCGCCCTTTTAACTGTAGCATCCCCGCATCTTCACTAATAATCAGCGCTAAAATCCGGCAAATCCGCCGCACTTTTTTCTAGCCTTACTTTTTGGTTACCTAAAATATTTGAGTCTCTAATTCCGGAAATAATGGCCATACCGAAGAACGGGATGCGGCCCTGTATTCCCCACTGACTTGCTTCTTACACGATAGCATCAAAACGGCAATCGCGAACACTTTCTGATTTTCGAGAAAAGAAGGGGAAGGGTTTAAACCACTATTCCGCCGACATTCTTACCCCCATAACTCCGCACTACGTGTAGTCACAACAAAGCCGATTAGTGCGTTGAATACAGCTCGTCGAACTCTATCTTCAGTATAAGGGACAACTCTCTATCCCTTTCCGTTTGGACGGGAGAGGCCGGCAAAATTTCAAAAAATGGTCATTTTGATATTCCAAAACAGACTTTTCTCTACACAAGGAGAACGAAGGGGCTCAGAGGCCCGCCCTTTTAACTGTAGCATGCCCGCATCTTCACTAATAATCAGCGCTAAAATCCAGCAAATCCACCGCACTTTTTTCTAGCCTTAATTTTTGGGTATCTAAAATATTTGAGTCTCTAATTCCGAAAATAATGGCCATACCGAGGAACGGGATGCGGCCCTGTATTCCCCATTGACTTGCTTCTTACACGATAGCATCAAAACGGCAATCGCGAACACTTTCTGATTTTCGAGAAAAGAAGGGGATTCCGCCGACATTCGTAGCCCCATAACTCCGCACTACGTGTAGTGACAACAAAGCCGATGAGTGCGTTGAATACAGCTCGTCGAACTCTATCTTCAGTATTAAGGACAAATCTCTATCCCTTTCCGTTTGGACGGGAGAGGCCGGCAAAATTTAAAAAAATAGTCATTTTGACCTTCCAAAACAGACTTTTCTCTACACAAGGAGAACGAAGGGGCTCAGAGGCCCGCCCTTTTAACTGTAGCATCCCCGCATCTTCACTAATAATCAGCGCTAAAATCTGGTAAATCCGCCGCACTTTTTTCTAGCCTTAATTTTTGGGTACCTAATATATTTGAGACTCTAATTCCGGAAATAATGGCCATACCGAGGAACGGGATGCGGCCCTGTATTCCCCATTGATTTGCTTCTTACACGATAGCATCAAAACGGCAATCGCGAACACTTTCTGATTTTCGAGAAAAGAAGGGGAAGGGTTTAAACCACAATTCCGCCAACATTCTTACCCCCATAATTCCGCACTACGTGTAGTCGCAACAAAGGCGATGAGTGCGTTGAATGCAGCTCGTCGAACTCTATCTTCAGTATAAAGGACAACTCTCTATCCCTTTCCGTTTGGAAGGGTGAGGCCGGCAAAATTTCAAAAAATCGTCATTTTGACCTTCCAAAACTGACTTTTCTCTACACAAGGAGAACGAAGGGGCTCAGAGGCCCGCCCTTTTAACTGTAGCATCCCCGCATCTTCACTAATAATCAGCGCTAAAATCCGGCAAATCCGCCGCACTTTTTTCTAGCCTTACTTTTTGGTCTCTAATTCCGGAAATAATGGCCATACCGAAGAACGGGATGCGGCCCTGTATTCCCCACTGACTTGCTTCTTACACGATAGCATCAAAACGGCAATCGCGAACACTTTCTGATTTTCGAGAAAAGAAGGGGATTCCGCCGACATTCGTAGCCCCATAACTCCGCACTACGTGTAGTGACAACAAAGCCGATGAGTGCGTTGAATACAGCTCGTCGAAATCTATCTTCAGTATTAAGGACAACTCTCTATCCCTTTCCGTTTGGACGGGAGAGGCCGGCAAAATTAAAAAAAATGGTCATTTTGACCTTCCAAAACAGACTTTTCTCTACACAAGGAGAACGAAGGGGCTCAGAGGCCCGCCCTTTTAACTGTAGCATCCCCGCATCTTCACTAATAATCAGCGCTAAAATCTGGTAAATCCGCCGCACTTTTTTCTAGCCTTAATTTTTGGGTACCTAATATATTTGAGTCTCTAATTCCGGAAATAATGGTCATACCGAGGAACGGGATGCGGCCCTGTATTCCCCACTGACTTCCTTCTTACACGATAGCATCAAAACGGCAATCGCGAACACTTTCTGATTTTCGAGAAAAGAAGGGGAACCACTATTCCGCCAACATTCTTACCCCCATAATTCCGCACTACGTGTAGTCGCAACAAAGCCGATGAGTGCGTTGAATACAGCTCGTCGAACTCTATCTTCAGTATAAAGGACAACTCTCTATCCCTTTCCGTTTGGACGGGAGAGGCCGGCAAAATTTCAAAAAATCGTCATTTTGACCTTCCAAAACTGTCTTTTCTCTACACAAGGAGAACGAAGGGGCTCAGAGGCCCGCCCTTTAACTGTAGCATCCCCGCATCTTCACTAATAATCAGCGCTAAAATCCGGCAAATCCGCCGCACTTTTTTCTAGCCTTACTTTTTGGGTACCTAAAATATTTGAGTCTATAATTCCGGAAATAATGGCCATACCGAGGAACGGGATGCGGCCCTGTATTCCCCACTGACTTGCTTCTTACACGATAGCATCAAAACGGCAATCGCGAACACTTTCTGATTTTCGAGAAAAGAAGGGGAAGGGTTTAAACCACTATTCCGCCGACATTCGTAGCCCCATAACTCCGCACTACGTGTAGTGACAACAAAGCCGATGAATGCGTTGAATACAGCTCGTCGAACTCTATCTTCAGTATTAAGGACAACTCTCTATCCCTTTTCGTTTGGACGGGAGAGGCCGGCAAAATTTCAAAAAATAGTCATTTTGACCTTCCAAAACAGACTTTTCTCTACACAAGTAGAACGAAGGGGCTCAGAGGCCCGCCCTTTTAACTGTAGCATCCCCGCATCTTCACTAATAATCAGCGCTAAAATCTGGTAAATCCGCCGCACTTTTTTCTAGCCTTAATTTTTGGGTACCTAATATATTTGAGACTCTAATTCCGGAAATAATGGCCATACCGAGGAACGGGATGCGGCCCTGTATTCCCAACTGACTTGCTTCTTACACGATAGCATCAAAACGGCAATCGCGAACACTTTCTGATTTTCGAGAAAAGAAGGGGAACCACTATTCCGCCAACATTCTTACCCCCATAATTCCGCACTACGTGTAGTCGCAACAAAGCCGATGAGTGCGTTGAATACAGCTCGTCGAACTCTATCTTCAGTATAAAGGACAACTCTCTATCCCTTTCCGTTTGGACGGGAGAGGCCGGCAAAATTTCAAAAAATCGTCATTTTGACCTTCCAAAACTGACTTTTCTCTACACAAGGAGAACGAAGGGGCTCAGAGGCCCGCCCTTTAACTGTAGCATCCCCGCATCTTCACTAATAATCAGCGCTAAAATCCGGCAAATCCGCCGCACTTTTTCTAGCCTTACTTTTTGGGTACCTAAAATATTTGAGTCTCTAATTCCGGAAATAATGGCCATACCGAGGAACGGGATGCGGGCCTGTATTCCCCACTGACTTGCTTCTTACACGATAGCATAAAAACGGCAATCGCGAACACTTTCTGATTTTCGAGAATAGAAGGGGAAGGGTTTAAACCACTATTCCGCCAACATTCTTACCCCCATAATTCCGCACTACGTGTAGTCGCAACAAAGCCGATGAGTGCGTTGAATACAGCTTGTCGAACTCTATCTTCAGTATAAAGGACAACTCTCTATCCCTTTCCGTTTGGACGGGAGAGGCCGGCAAAATTTAAAAAAATCGTCATTTTGACCTTCCAAAACAGACTTTTCTCTACACAAGGAGAACGAATGGGCTCAGAGGCCCGCCCTTTTAAATGTAGCATCCCCGCATCTTCACTAATAATCAGCGCTAAAATCCGGCAAATCCGCCGCACTTTTTTCTAGCCTTAATTTTTGGGTACCTAATATATTTGAGACTCTAATTCCGGAAATAATGGCCATACCGAGGAACGGGATGCGGCCCTGTATTCCCCACTGACTTGCTTCTTACACGATAGCATCAAAACGGCAATCGCGAACACTTTCTGATTTTCGAGAAAAGAAGGGGATTCCGCCGACATTCGTAGCCCCATAACTCCGCACTACGTGTAGTGACAACAAAGCCGATGAGTGCGTTGAATACAGCTCGTTGAACTCTATCTTCAGTATAAAGGACAACTCTCTATCCCTTTCCGTTTGGACGGGAGAGGTCGGCAAAATTTCAAAAAATCGTCATTTTGACCTTCCAAAACAGACTTTTCTCTACACAAGGAGAACGAAGGGGCTCAGAGGCCCGCCCTTTTAACTGTAGCATCCCCGCATCTTCACTAATAATCACCGCTAAAATCCGGCAAATCCGCCGCACTTTTTTCTAGCCTTACTTTTTGGGTACCTAAAATATTTGAGTCTCTAATTCCGGAAATAATGGCCATACCGAAGAACGGGATGCGGCCCTGTATTCCCCACTGACTTGCTTCTTACACGATAGCATCAAAACGGCAATCGCGAACACTTTCTGATTTTCGAGAAAAGAAGGGGAAGGGTTTAAACCACTATTCCGCCAACATTCTTACCCCCATAATTCCGCACTACGTGTAGTCGCAACAAAGCCGATGAGTGCGTTGAATACAGCTCGTTGAACTCTATCTTCAGTATAAAGGACAACTCTCTATCCCTTTCCGTTTGGACGGGAGAGGCCGGCAAAATTTCAAAAAATCGTCATTTTGACCTTCCAAAACAGACTTTTCTCTACACAAGGAGAACGAAGGGGCTCAGAGGCCCGCCCTTTTAACTGTAGCATCCCCGCATCTTCACTAATAATCAGCGCTAAAATCCAGCAAATCCGCCGCTCTTTTTTCTAGCCTTAATTTTTGGGTACCTAAAATATTTGAGTCTCTAATTCCGAAAATAATGGCCATACCGAGGAACGGGATGCGGCCCTGTATTCCCCATTGACTTGCTTCTTACACGATAGCATCAAAACGGCAATCGCGAACACTTTCTGATTTTCGAGAAAAGAAGGGGATTCCGCCGACATTCGTAGCCCCATAACTCCGCACTACGTGTAGTGACAACAAAGCCGATGAGTGCGTTGAATACAGCTTGTCGAACTCTATCTTCAGTATAAAGGACAACTCTCTATCCCTTTCCGTTTGGACGGGAGAGGCCGGCAAAATTTAAAAAAATCGTCATTTTGACCTTCCATAACAGACTTTTCTCTACACAAGGAGAACGAAGGGGCTCAGAGGCCCGCCCTTTTAACTGTAGCATCCCCGCATCTTCACTAATAATCAGCGCTAAAATCCGGCAAATCCGCCGCACTTTTTTCTAGCCTTAATTTTTGGGTACCTAAAATATTTCAGTCTCTATTTCCGAAAATAATGGCCATACCGAGGAACGGGATGCGGCCCTGTATTCCCCTTTGACTTGCTTCTTACACGATAGCATCAAAACGGCAATCGCGAACACTTTCTGATTTTCGAGAAAAGAAGGGGAAGGGTTTAAACCACTATTCCGCCGACATTCTTAAACCCATAACTCCGCACTACGTGTAGTCACAACAAAGCCGATGAGTGCGTTGAATACAGCTCGTCGAACTCTATATTCAGTATATAGAGGACAACTCTCTATCCCTTTCCGTTTGGACGGGAGAGGCCGGCAAAATTTCAAAAAATAGTCATTTTGACCTTCCAAAACAGACTTTTCTCTACACAAGGAGAACGAATGGGCTCAGAGGCCCGCCCTTTTAACTGTAGCATCCACGCATCTTCACTAAGAATCAGCGCTAAAATCCGGCAAATCCGCCGCACTTTTTTCTAGCCTTACTTTTTGGGTACCTAAAATATTTGAGTCTCTAATTCCGGAAATAATGGCCATACCGAGGAACCGGATGCGGCACTGTATTCCCCACTGACTTGCTTCTTACACGATAGCATCAAAACGGCAATCGCGAACACTTTCTGATTTTCGAGAAAAGAAGGGGTAGGGTTTAAACCACTATTCCGCCGACATTCTTACCCCCATAACTCCGCACTACGTGTAGTGACAACAAAGCCGATGAGTGCGTTGAATACAGCTCGTCGAACTCTATCTTCAGTATTAAGGACAACTCTCTATCCCTTTCCGTTTGGACGGGAGAGGCCGGCAAAATTTCAAAAAATCGTCATTTTGACCTTCCAAAACTGTCTTTTCTCTACACAAGGAGAACGAAGGGGCTCAGAGGCCCGCCCTTTAACTGTAGCATCCCCGCATCTTCACTAATAATCAGCGCTAAAATCCGGCAAATCCGCCGCACTTTTTTCTAGCCTTACTTTTTGGGTACCTAAAATATTTGAGTCTATAATTCCGGAAATAATGGCCATACCGAGGAACGGGATGCGGCCCTGTATTCCCCACTGACTTGCTTCTTACACGATAGCATCAAAACGGCAATCGCGAACACTTTCTGATTTTCGAGAAAAGAAGGGGAAGGGTTTAAACCACTATTCCGCCGACATTCGTAGCCCCATAACTCCGCACTACGTGTAGTGACAACAAAGCCGATGAATGCGTTGAATACAGCTCGTCGAACTCTATCTTCAGTATTAAGGACAACTCTCTATCCCTTTTCGTTTGGACGGGAGAGGCCGGCAAAATTTCAAAAAATAGTCATTTTGACCTTCCAAAACAGACTTTTCTCTACACAAGTAGAACGAAGGGGCTCAGAGGCCCGCCCTTTTAACTGTAGCATCCCCGCATCTTCACTAATAATCAGCGCTAAAATCTGGTAAATCCGCCGCACTTTTTTCTAGCCTTAATTTTTGGGTACCTAATATATTTGAGACTCTAATTCCGGAAATAATGGCCATACCGAGGAACGGGATGCGGCCCTGTATTCCCAACTGACTTGCTTCTTACACGATAGCATCAAAACGGCAATCGCGAACACTTTCTGATTTTCGAGAAAAGAAGGGGAACCACTATTCCGCCAACATTCTTACCCCCATAATTCCGCACTACGTGTAGTCGCAACAAAGCCGATGAGTGCGTTGAATACAGCTCGTCGAACTCTATCTTCAGTATAAAGGACAACTCTCTATCCCTTTCCGTTTGGACGGGAGAGGCCGGCAAAATTTAAAAAAATCGTCATTTTGACCTTCCAAAACTGACTTTTCTCTACACAAGGAGAACGAAGGGGCTCAGAGGCCCGCCCTTTAACTGTAGCATCCCCGCATCTTCACTAATAATCAGCGCTAAAATCCGGCAAATCCGCCGCACTTTTTTCTAGCCTTACTTTTTGGGTACCTAAAATATTTGAGTCTCTAATTCCGGAAATAATGGCCATACTGAGGAACGGGATGCGGCCCTGTATTCCCCACTGACTTGCTTCTTACACGATAGCATCAAAACGGCAATCGCGAACACTTTCTGATTTTCGAGAATAGAAGGGGAAGGGTTTAAACCACTATTCCGCCAACATTCTTACCCCCATAATTCCGCACTACGTGTAGTCGCAACAAAGCCGATGAGTGCGTTGAATACAGCTTGTCGAACTCTATCTTCAGTATAAAGGACAACTCTCTATCCCTTTCCGTTTGGACGGGAGAGGCCGGCAAAATTTAAAAAAATCGTCATTTTGACCTTCCAAAACAGACTTTTCTCTACACAAGGAGAACGAATGGGCTCAGAGGCCCGCCCTTTTAACTGTAGCATCCCCGCATCTTCACTAATAATCAGCGCTAAAATCCGGCAAATCCGCCGCACTTTTTTCTAGCCTTAATTTTTGGGTACCTAATATATTTGAGACTCTAATTCCGGAAATAATGGCCATACCGAGGAACGGGATGCGGCCCTGTATTCCCCACTGACTTGCTTCTTACACGATAGCATCAAAACGGCAATCGCGAACACTTTCTGATTTTCGAGAAAAGAAGGGGATTCCGCCGACATTCGTAGCCCCATAACTCCGCACTACGTGTAGTGACAACAAAGCCGATGAGTGCGTTGAATACAGCTCGTTGAACTCTATCTTCAGTATAAAGGACAACTCTCTATCCCTTTCCGTTTGGACGGGAGAGGCCGGCAAAATTTCAAAAAATCGTCATTTTGACCTTCCAAAACAGACTTTTCTCTACACAAGGAGAACGAAGGGGCTCAGAGGCCCGCCCTTTTAACTGTAGCATCCCCGCATCTTCACTAATAATCACCGCTAAAATCCGGCAAATCCGCCGCACTTTTTTCTAGCCTTACTTTTTGGGTACCTAAAATATTTGAGTCTCTAATTCCGGAAATAATGGCCATACCGAAGAACGGGATGCGGCCCTGTATTCCCCACTGACTTGCTTCTTACACGATAGCATCAAAACGGCAATCGCGAACACTTTCTGATTTTCGAGAAAAGAAGGGGAAGGGTTTAAACCACTATTCCGCCAACATTCTTACCCCCATAATTCCGCACTACGTGTAGTCGCAACAAAGCCGATGAGTGCGTTGAATACAGCTCGTTGAACTCTATCTTCAGTATAAAGGACAACTCTCTATCCCTTTCCGTTTGGACGGGAGAGGCCGGCAAAATTTCAAAAAATCGTCATTTTGACCTTCCAAAACAGACTTTTCTCTACACAAGGAGAACGAAGGGGCTCAGAGGCCCGCCCTTTTAACTGTAGCATCCCCGCATCTTCACTAATAATCAGCGCTAAAATCCAGCAAATCCGCCGCTCTTTTTTCTAGCCTTAATTTTTGGGTACCTAAAATATTTGAGTCTCTAATTCCGAAAATAATGGCCATACCGAGGAACGGGATGCGGCCCTGTATTCCCCATTGACTTGCTTCTTACACGATAGCATCAAAACGGCAATCGCGAACACTTTCTGATTTTCGAGAAAAGAAGGGGATTCCGCCGACATTCGTAGCCCCATAACTCCGCACTACGTGTAGTGACAACAAAGCCGATGAGTGCGTTGAATACAGCTTGTCGAACTCTATCTTCAGTATAAAGGACAACTCTCTATCCCTTTCCGTTTGGACGGGAGAGGCCGGCAAAATTTAAAAAAATCGTCATTTTGACCTTCCATAACAGACTTTTCTCTACACAAGGAGAACGAAGGGGCTCAGAGGCCCGCCCTTTTAACTGTAGCATCCCCGCATCTTCACTAATAATCAGCGCTAAAATCCGGCAAATCCGCCGCACTTTTTTCTAGCCTTAATTTTTGGGTACCTAAAATATTTCAGTCTCTATTTCCGAAAATAATGGCCATACCGAGGAACGGGATGCGGCCCTGTATTCCCCTTTGACTTGCTTCTTACACGATAGCATCAAAACGGCAATCGCGAACACTTTCTGATTTTCGAGAAAAGAAGGGGAAGGGTTTAAACCACTATTCCGCCGACATTCGTAGCCCCATAACTCTGCACTACGTGTAGTGACAACAAAGCCGATGAGTGCGTTGAATACAGCTCGTCGAACTCTATCTTCAGTATTAAGGACAACTCTCTATCCCTTTCCGTTTGGACGGGAGAGGCCGGCAAAATTTCAAAAAATAGTCATTTTGACCTTCCAAAACAGACTTTTCTCTACACAAGGAGAACGAAGGGGCTCAGAGGCCCGCCCTTTTAACTGTAGCATCCCCGCATCTTCACTAATAATCAGCGCTAAAATCCGGCAAATCCGCCGCACTTTTTTCTAGCCTTAATTTTTGGGTACCTAAAATATTTCAGTCTCTAATTCCGAAAATAATGGCCATACCGAGGAACGGGATGCGGCCCTGTATTCCCCATTGACTTGCTTCTTACACGATAGCATCAAAACGGCAATCGCGAACACTTTCTGATTTTCGAGAAAAGAAGGGGAAGGGTTTAAACCACTATTCCGCCGACATTCGTAGCCCCATAACTCCGCACTACGTGTAGTGACAACAAAGCCGATGAGTGCGTTGAATACAGCTCGTCGAACTCTATCTTCAGTATTAAGGACAACTCTCTATCCCTTTCCGTTTGGACGGGAGAGGCCGGCAAAATTTCAAAAAATAGTCATTTTGACCTTCCAAAACAGACTTTTCTAACACAAGGAGAACGAAGGGGCTCAGAGGCCCGCCCTTTTAACTGTAGCATCCCCGCATCTTCACTAATAATCAGCGCTAAAATCTGGTAAATCCGCCGCACTTTTTTCTAGCCTTAATTTTTGGGTACCTAATATATTTGAGACTCTAATTCCGGAAATAATGGCCATACCGAGGGACGGGATGCGGCCCTGTATTCCCCATTGATTTGCTTCTTACACGATAGCATCAAAACGGCAATCGCGAACACTTTCTGATTTTCGAGAAAAGGTGGAAGGGTTTAAACCACCATTCCACCGACATTCTTGCCCCTCTAACTCCGCAGTACGTGTAGTGACAACAAAGCCGATGAGTGCGTTGAATACAGCTCGTCGAACTCTATCTTCAGTATAAAGGACAACTCTCTATCCCTTTCCGTTTGGACGGGAGAGGCCGGCAAAATTTCAAAAAATCGTCATTTTGACCTTCCAAAACAGACTTTTCTCTACACAAGGAGAACGAAGTGGCTCAGAGGCCCGCCCATTTAACTGTAACATCCCCGCATCTTCACTAATAATCAGCGCTAAAATCCGGCAAATCCGCCGCACTTTTTTCTAGCCTTACTTTTTGGGTACCTAAAATATTTGAGTCTCTAATTCCGGAAATAATGGCCATACCGAGGAACGGGATGCGGCCCTGTATTCCCCACTGACTTGCTTCTTACACGATAGCATCAAAACGGCAATCGCGAACACTTTCTGATTTTCGAGAAAAGAAGGGGAAGGGTTTAAACCACTATTCCGCCGACATTCTTACCCCCATAACTCCGCACTACGTGTAGTCGCAACAAAGCCGATGAGTGCGTTGAATACAGCTCGTCGAACTCTATCTTCAGTATAAAGGACAACTCTCTATCCCTTTCCGTTTGGACGGGAGAGGCCGGCAAAATTTAAAAAAATCGTCATTTTGACCTTCCAAAACTGACTTTTCTCTACACAAGGAGAACGAAGGGGCTCAGAGGCCCGCCCTTTTAACTGTTGCATCCCCGCATCTTCACTAATAATCAGCGCTAAAATCTGGTAAATCCGCCGCACTCTTTTCTAGCCTTAATTTTTGGGTACCTAAATTATTTGAGTCTCTAATTCCGGAAATAATGGCCATACCGAGGAACGGGATGCGGCCCTGTATTCCCCATTGACTTGCTTCTTACACGATAGCATCAAAACGGCAATCGCGAACACTTTCTGATTTTCGAGAAAAGAAGGGGAAGGGTTTAAACCACTATTCCGCCGACATTCTTACCCCCATAACTCCGTACTACGTGTAGTCACAAAGCCGATGTAGTGCGTTGAATACAGCTCGTCGAACTCTATCTTCAGTATAAAGGACAACTCTCTATCCCTTTCCGTTTGGACGGGAGAGGCCGGCAAAATTTAAAAAAATAGTCATTTTGACCTTCCAAAACAGACTTTTCTCTACACAAGGAGAACGAATGGGCTCAGAGGCCCGCCCTTTTAACTGTAGCATCCCCGCATCTTCACTAATAATCAGCGCTAAAATCCGGCAAATCCGCCGTACTTTTTTCTAGCCTTAATTTTTGGGTACCTAATATATTTGAGACTCTAATTCCGGAAATAATGGCCATACCGAGGAACGGGATGCGGCCCTGTATTCCCCACTGTCTTGCTTCTTACACGATAGCATCAAAACGGCAATCGCGAACACTTTCTGATTTTCGAGAAAAGAAGGGGAAGGGTTTAAACCACTATTCCGCCAACATTCTTACCCCCATAATTCCGCACTACGTGTAGTCGCAACAAAGCCGATGAGTGCGTTGAATACAGCTCGTTGAACTCTATCTTCAGTATAAAGGACAACTCTCTATCCCTTTCCGTTTGGACGGGAGAGGCCGGCAAAATTTCAAAAAATCGTCATTTTGACCTTCCAAAACAGACTTTTCTCTACACAAGGAGAACGAAGGGGCTCAGAGGCCCGCCCTTTTAACTGTAGCATCCCCGCATCTTCACTAATAATCAGCGCTAAAATCCAGCAAATCCGCCGCTCTTTTTTCTAGCCTTAATTTTTGGGTACCTAAAATATTTGAGTCTCTAATTCCGAAAATAATGGCCATACCGAGGAACGGGATGCGGCCCTGTATTCCCCATTGACTTGCTTCTTACACGATAGCATCAAAACGGCAATCGCGAACACTTTCTGATTTTCGAGAAAAGAAGGGGATTCCGCCGACATTCGTAGCCCCATAACTCCGCACTACGTGTAGTGACAACAAAGCCGATGAGTGCGTTGAATACAGCTTGTCGAACTCTATCTTCAGTATAAAGGACAACTCTCTATCCCTTTCCGTTTGGACGGGAGAGGCCGGCAAAATTTAAAAAAATCGTCATTTTGACCTTCCATAACAGACTTTTCTCTACACAAGGAGAACGAAGGGGCTCAGAGGCCCGCCCTTTTAACTGTAGCATCCCCGCATCTTCACTAATAATCAGCGCTAAAATCCGGCAAATCCGCCGCACTTTTTTCTAGCCTTAATTTTTGGGTACCTAAAATATTTCAGTCTCTATTTCCGAAAATAATGGCCATACCGAGGAACGGGATGCGGCCCTGTATTCCCCTTTGACTTGCTTCTTACACGATAGCATCAAAACGGCAATCGCGAACACTTTCTGATTTTCGAGAAAAGAAGGGGAAGGGTTTAAACCACTATTCCGCCGACATTCGTAGCCCCATAACTCCGCACTACGTGTAGTGACAACAAAGCCGATGAGTGCGTTGAATACAGCTCGTCGAACTCTATCTTCAGTATTAAGGACAACTCTCTATCCCTTTCCGTTTGGACGGGAGAGGCCGGCAAAATTTCAAAAAATAGTCATTTTGACCTTCCAAAACAGACTTTTCTCTACACAAGGAGAACGAATGGGCTCAGAGGCCCGCCCTTTTAACTGTAGCATCCACGCATCTTCACTAAGAATCAGCGCTAAAATCCGGCAAATCCGCCGCACTTTTTTCTAGCCTTACTTTTTGGGTACCTAAAATATTTGAGTCTCTAATTCCGGAAATAATGGCCATACCGAGGAACCGGATGCGGCACTGTATTCCCCACTGACTTGCTTCTTACACGATAGCATCAAAACGGCAATCGCGAACACTTTCTGATTTTCGAGAAAAGAAGGGGTAGGGTTTAAACCACTATTCCGCCGACATTCTTACCCCCATAACTCCGCACTACGTGTAGTGACAACAAAGCCGATGAGTGCGTTGAATACAGCTCGTCGAACTCTATCTTCAGTATTAAGGACAACTCTCTATCCCTTTCCGTTTGGACGGGAGAGGCCGGCAAAATTTCAAAAAATCGTCATTTTGACCTTCCAAAACTGTCTTTTCTCTACACAAGGAGAACGAAGGGGCTCAGAGGCCCGCCCTTTAACTGTAGCATCCCCGCATCTTCACTAATAATCAGCGCTAAAATCCGGCAAATCCGCCGCACTTTTTTCTAGCCTTACTTTTTGGGTACCTAAAATATTTGAGTCTATAATTCCGGAAATAATGGCCATACCGAGGAACGGGATGCGGCCCTGTATTCCCCACTGACTTGCTTCTTACACGATAGCATCAAAACGGCAATCGCGAACACTTTCTGATTTTCGAGAAAAGAAGGGGAAGGGTTTAAACCACTATTCCGCCGACATTCGTAGCCCCATAACTCCGCACTACGTGTAGTGACAACAAAGCCGATGAATGCGTTGAATACAGCTCGTCGAACTCTATCTTCAGTATTAAGGACAACTCTCTATCCCTTTTCGTTTGGACGGGAGAGGCCGGCAAAATTTCAAAAAATAGTCATTTTGACCTTCCAAAACAGACTTTTCTCTACACAAGTAGAACGAAGGGGCTCAGAGGCCCGCCCTTTTAACTGTAGCATCCCCGCATCTTCACTAATAATCAGCGCTAAAATCTGGTAAATCCGCCGCACTTTTTTCTAGCCTTAATTTTTGGGTACCTAATATATTTGAGACTCTAATTCCGGAAATAATGGCCATACCGAGGAACGGGATGCGGCCCTGTATTCCCAACTGACTTGCTTCTTACACGATAGCATCAAAACGGCAATCGCGAACACTTTCTGATTTTCGAGAAAAGAAGGGGATTCCGCCGACATTCGTAGCCCCATAACTCCGCACTACGTGTAGTGACAACAAAGCCGATGAGTGCGTTGAATACAGCTCGTTGAACTCTATCTTCAGTATAAAGGACAACTCTCTATCCCTTTCCGTTTGGACGGGAGAGGTCGGCAAAATTTCAAAAAATCGTCATTTTGACCTTCCAAAACAGACTTTTCTCTACACAAGGAGAACGAAGGGGCTCAGAGGCCCGCCCTTTAACTGTAGCATCCCCGCATCTTCACTAATAATCAGCGCTAAAATCCGGCAAATCCGCCGCACTTTTTTCTAGCCTTACTTTTTGGGTACCTAAAATATTTGAGTCTCTAATTCCGGAAATAATGGCCATACCGAGGAACGGGATGCGGCCCTGTATTCCCCACTGACTTGCTTCTTACACGATAGCATCAAAACGGCAATCGCGAACACTTTCTGATTTTCGAGAATAGAAGGGGAAGGGTTTAAACCACTATTCCGCCAACATTCTTACCCCCATAATTCCGCACTACGTGTAGTCGCAACAAAGCCGATGAGTGCGTTGAATACAGCTTGTCGAACTCTATCTTCAGTATAAAGGACAACTCTCTATCCCTTTCCGTTTGGACGGGAGAGGCCGGCAAAATTTAAAAAAATCGTCATTTTGACTTTCCAAAACAGACTTTTCTCTACACAAGGAGAACGAATGGGCTCAGAGGCCCGCCCTTTTAACTGTAGCATCCCCGCATCTTCACTAATAATCAGCGCTAAAATCCGGCAAATCCGCCGCACTTTTTTCTAGCCTTAATTTTTGGGTACCTAATATATTTGAGACTCTAATTCCGGAAATAATGGCCATACCGAGGAACGGGATGCGGCCCTGTATTCCCCACTGACTTGCTTCTTACACGATAGCATCAAAACGGCAATCGCGAACACTTTCTGATTTTCGAGAAAAGAAGGGGATTCCGCCGACATTCGTAGCCCCATAACTCCGCACTACGTGTAGTGACAACAAAGCCGATGAGTGCGTTGAATACAGCTTGTCGAACTCTATCTTCAGTATAAAGGACAACTCTCTATCCCTTTCCGTTTGGACGGGAGAGGCCGGCAAAATTTAAAAAAATCGTCATTTTGACCTTCCATAACAGACTTTTCTCTACACAAGGAGAACGAAGGGGCTCAGAGGCCCGCCCTTTTAACTGTAGCATCCCCGCATCTTCACTAATAATCAGCGCTAAAATCCGGCAAATCCGCCGCACTTTTTTCTAGCCTTAATTTTTGGGTACCTAAAATATTTCAGTCTCTATTTCCGAAAATAATGGCCATACCGAGGAACGGGATGCGGCCCTGTATTCCCCTTTGACTTGCTTCTTACACGATAGCATCAAAACGGCAATCGCGAACACTTTCTGATTTTCGAGAAAAGAAGGGGAAGGGTTTAAACCACTATTCCGCCGACATTCGTAGCCCCATAACTCCGCACTACGTGTAGTGACAACAAAGCCGATGAGTGCGTTGAATACAGCTCGTCGAACTCTATCTTCAGTATTAAGGACAACTCTCTATCCCTTTCCGTTTGGACGGGAGAGGCCGGCAAAATTTCAAAAAATAGTCATTTTGACCTTCCAAAACAGACTTTTCTCTACACAAGGAGAACGAATGGGCTCAGAGGCCCGCCCTTTTAACTGTAGCATCCACGCATCTTCACTAAGAATCAGCGCTAAAATCCGGCAAATCCGCCGCACTTTTTTCTAGCCTTACTTTTTGGGTACCTAAAATATTTGAGTCTCTAATTCCGGAAATAATGGCCATACCGAGGAACCGGATGCGGCACTGTATTCCCCACTGACTTGCTTCTTACACGATAGCATCAAAACGGCAATCGCGAACACTTTCTGATTTTCGAGAAAAGAAGGGGTAGGGTTTAAACCACTATTCCGCCGACATTCTTACCCCCATAACTCCGCACTACGTGTAGTGACAACAAAGCCGATGAGTGCGTTGAATACAGCTCGTCGAACTCTATCTTCAGTATTAAGGACAACTCTCTATCCCTTTCCGTTTGGACGGGAGAGGCCGGCAAAATTTCAAAAAATCGTCATTTTGACCTTCCAAAACTGTCTTTTCTCTACACAAGGAGAACGAAGGGGCTCAGAGGCCCGCCCTTTAACTGTAGCATCCCCGCATCTTCACTAATAATCAGCGCTAAAATCCGGCAAATCCGCCGCACTTTTTTCTAGCCTTACTTTTTGGGTACCTAAAATATTTGAGTCTATAATTCCGGAAATAATGGCCATACCGAGGAACGGGATGCGGCCCTGTATTCCCCACTGACTTGCTTCTTACACGATAGCATCAAAACGGCAATCGCGAACACTTTCTGATTTTCGAGAAAAGAAGGGGAAGGGTTTAAACCACTATTCCGCCGACATTCGTAGCCCCATAACTCCGCACTACGTGTAGTGACAACAAAGCCGATGAATGCGTTGAATACAGCTCGTCGAACTCTATCTTCAGTATTAAGGACAACTCTCTATCCCTTTTCGTTTGGACGGGAGAGGCCGGCAAAATTTCAAAAAATAGTCATTTTGACCTTCCAAAACAGACTTTTCTCTACACAAGTAGAACGAAGGGGCTCAGAGGCCCGCCCTTTTAACTGTAGCATCCCCGCATCTTCACTAATAATCAGCGCTAAAATCTGGTAAATCCGCCGCACTTTTTTCTAGCCTTAATTTTTGGGTACCTAATATATTTGAGACTCTAATTCCGGAAATAATGGCCATACCGAGGAACGGGATGCGGCCCTGTTTTCCCAACTGACTTGCTTCTTACACGATAGCATCAAAACGGCAATCGCGAACACTTTCTGATTTTCGAGAAAAGAAGGGGAACCACTATTCCGCCAACATTCTTACCCCCATAATTCCGCACTACGTGTAGTCGCAACAAAGCCGATGAGTGCGTTGAATACAGCTCGTCGAACTCTATCTTCAGTATAAAGGACAACTCTCTATCCCTTTCCGTTTGGACGGGAGAGGCCGGCAAAATTTAAAAAAATCGTCATTTTGACCTTCCAAAACTGACTTTTCTCTACACAAGGAGAACGAAGGGGCTCAGAGGCCCGCCCTTTAACTGTAGCATCCCCGCATCTTCACTAATAATCAGCGCTAAAATCCGGCAAATCCGCCGCACTTTTTTCTAGCCTTACTTTTTGGGTACCTAAAATATTTGAGTCTCTAATTCCGGAAATAATGGCCATACCGAGGAACGGGATGCGGCCCTGTATTCCCCACTGACTTGCTTCTTACACGATAGCATCAAAACGGCAATCGCGAACACTTTCTGATTTTCGAGAATAGAAGGGGAAGGGTTTAAACCACTATTCCGCCAACATTCTTACCCCCATAATTCCGCACTACGTGTAGTCGCAACAAAGCCGATGAGTGCGTTGAATACAGCTTGTCGAACTCTATCTTCAGTATAAAGGACAACTCTCTATCCCTTTCCGTTTGGACGGGAGAGGCCGGCAAAATTTAAAAAAATCGTCATTTTGACCTTCCAAAACAGACTTTTCTCTACACAAGGAGAACGAATGGGCTCAGAGGCCCGCCCTTTTAACTGTAGCATCCCCGCATCTTCACTAATAATCAGCGCTAAAATCCGGCAAATCCGCCGCACTTTTTTCTAGCCTTAATTTTTGGGTACCTAATATATTTGAGACTCTAATTCCGGAAATAATGGCCATACCGAGGAACGGGATGCGGCCCTGTATTCCCCACTGACTTGCTTCTTACACGATAGCATCAAAACGGCAATCGCGAACACTTTCTGATTTTCGAGAAAAGAAGGGGATTCCGCAGACATTCGTAGCCCCATAACTCCGCACTACGTGTAGTGACAACAAAGCCGATGAGTGCGTTGAATACAGCTCGTTGAACTCTATCTTCAGTATAAAGGACAACTCTCTATCCCTTTCCGTTTGGACGGGAGAGGCCGGCAAAATTTCAAAAAATCGTCATTTTGACCTTCCAAAACAGACTTTTCTCTACACAAGGAGAACGAAGGGGCTCAGAGGCCCGCCCTTTTAACTGTAGCATCCCCGCATCTTCACTAATAATCACCGCTAAAATCCGGCAAATCCGCCGCACTTTTTTCTAGCCTTACTTTTTGGGTACCTAAAATATTTGAGTCTCTAATTCCGGAAATAATGGCCATACCGAAGAACGGGATGCGGCCCTGTATTCCCCACTGACTTGCTTCTTACACGATAGCATCAAAACGGCAATCGCGAACACTTTCTGATTTTCGAGAAAAGAAGGGGTAGGGTTTAAACCACTATTCCGCCGACATTCTTACCCCCATAACTCCGCACTACGTGTAGTGACAACAAAGCCGATGAGTGCGTTGAATACAGCTCGTCGAACTCTATCTTCAGCATTAAGGACAACTCTCTATCCCTTTCCGTTTGGACGGGAGAGGCCGGCAAAATTTCAAAAAATCGTCATTTTGACCTTCCAAAACTGTCTTTTCTCTACACAAGGAGAACGAAGGGGCTCAGAGGCCCGCCCTTTAACTGTAGCATCCCCGCATCTTCACTAATAATCAGCGCTAAAATCCGGCAAATCCGCCGCACTTTTTTCTAGCCTTACTTTTTGGGTACCTAAAATATTTGAGTCTATAATTCCGGAAATAATGGCCATACCGAGGAACGGGATGCGGCCCTGTATTCCCCACTGACTTGCTTCTTACACGATAGCATCAAAACGGCAATCGCGAACACTTTCTGATTTTCGAGAAAAGAAGGGGAAGGGTTTAAACCACTATTCCGCCGACATTCGTAGCCCCATAACTCCGCACTACGTGTAGTGACAACAAAGCCGATGAATGCGTTGAATACAGCTCGTCGAACTCTATCTTCAGTATTAAGGACAACTCTCTATCCCTTTTCGTTTGGACGGGAGAGGCCGGCAAAATTTCAAAAAATAGTCATTTTGACCTTCCAAAACAGACTTTTCTCTACACAAGTAGAACGAAGGGGCTCAGAGGCCCGCCCTTTTAACTGTAGCATCCCCGCATCTTCACTAATAATCAGCGCTAAAATCTGGTAAATCCGCCGCACTTTTTTCTAGCCTTAATTTTTGGGTACCTAATATATTTGAGACTCTAATTCCGGAAATAATGGCCATACCGAGGAACGGGATGCGGCCCTGTATTCCCAACTGACTTGCTTCTTACACGATAGCATCAAAACGGCAATCGCGAACACTTTCTGATTTTCGAGAAAAGAAGGGGATTCCGCCGACATTCGTAGCCCCATAACTCCGCACTACGTGTAGTGACAACAAAGCCGATGAGTGCGTTGAATACAGCTCGTTGAACTCTATCTTCAGTATAAAGGACAACTCTCTATCCCTTTCCGTTTGGACGGGAGAGGTCGGCAAAATTTCAAAAAATCGTCATTTTGACCTTCCAAAACAGACTTTTCTCTACACAAGGAGAACGAAGGGGCTCAGAGGCCCGCCCTTTAACTGTAGCATCCCCGCATCTTCACTAATAATCAGCGCTAAAATCCGGCAAATCCGCCGCACTTTTTTCTAGCCTTACTTTTTGGGTACCTAAAATATTTGAGTCTCTAATTCCGGAAATAATGGCCATACCGAGGAACGGGATGCGGCCCTGTATTCCCCACTGACTTGCTTCTTACACGATAGCATCAAAACGGCAATCGCGAACACTTTCTGATTTTCGAGAATAGAAGGGGAAGGGTTTAAACCACTATTCCGCCAACATTCTTACCCCCATAATTCCGCACTACGTGTAGTCGCAACAAAGCCGATGAGTGCGTTGAATACAGCTTGTCGAACTCTATCTTCAGTATAAAGGACAACTCTCTATCCCTTTCCGTTTGGACGGGAGAGGCCGGCAAAATTTAAAAAAATCGTCATTTTGACTTTCCAAAACAGACTTTTCTCTACACAAGGAGAACGAATGGGCTCAGAGGCCCGCCCTTTTAACTGTAGCATCCCCGCATCTTCACTAATAATCAGCGCTAAAATCCGGCAAATCCGCCGCACTTTTTTCTAGCCTTAATTTTTGGGTACCTAATATATTTGAGACTCTAATTCCGGAAATAATGGCCATACCGAGGAACGGGATGCGGCCCTGTATTCCCCACTGACTTGCTTCTTACACGATAGCATCAAAACGGCAATCGCGAACACTTTCTGATTTTCGAGAAAAGAAGGGGATTCCGCCGACATTCGTAGCCCCATAACTCCGCACTACGTGTAGTGACAACAAAGCCGATGAGTGCGTTGAATACAGCTTGTCGAACTCTATCTTCAGTATAAAGGACAACTCTCTATCCCTTTCCGTTTGGACGGGAGAGGCCGGCAAAATTTAAAAAAATCGTCATTTTGACCTTCCATAACAGACTTTTCTCTACACAAGGAGAACGAAGGGGCTCAGAGGCCCGCCCTTTTAACTGTAGCATCCCCGCATCTTCACTAATAATCAGCGCTAAAATCCGGCAAATCCGCCGCACTTTTTTCTAGCCTTAATTTTTGGGTACCTAAAATATTTCAGTCTCTATTTCCGAAAATAATGGCCATACCGAGGAACGGGATGCGGCCCTGTATTCCCCTTTGACTTGCTTCTTACACGATAGCATCAAAACGGCAATCGCGAACACTTTCTGATTTTCGAGAAAAGAAGGGGAAGGGTTTAAACCACTATTCCGCCGACATTCGTAGCCCCATAACTCCGCACTACGTGTAGTGACAACAAAGCCGATGAGTGCGTTGAATACAGCTCGTCGAACTCTATCTTCAGTATTAAGGACAACTCTCTATCCCTTTCCGTTTGGACGGGAGAGGCCGGCAAAATTTCAAAAAATAGTCATTTTGACCTTCCAAAACAGACTTTTCTCTACACAAGGAGAACGAATGGGCTCAGAGGCCCGCCCTTTTAACTGTAGCATCCACGCATCTTCACTAAGAATCAGCGCTAAAATCCGGCAAATCCGCCGCACTTTTTTCTAGCCTTACTTTTTGGGTACCTAAAATATTTGAGTCTCTAATTCCGGAAATAATGGCCATACCGAGGAACCGGATGCGGCACTGTATTCCCCACTGACTTGCTTCTTACACGATAGCATCAAAACGGCAATCGCGAACACTTTCTGATTTTCGAGAAAAGAAGGGGTAGGGTTTAAACCACTATTCCGCCGACATTCTTACCCCCATAACTCCGCACTACGTGTAGTGACAACAAAGCCGATGAGTGCGTTGAATACAGCTCGTCGAACTCTATCTTCAGTATTAAGGACAACTCTCTATCCCTTTCCGTTTGGACGGGAGAGGCCGGCAAAATTTCAAAAAATCGTCATTTTGACCTTCCAAAACTGTCTTTTCTCTACACAAGGAGAACGAAGGGGCTCAGAGGCCCGCCCTTTAACTGTAGCATCCCCGCATCTTCACTAATAATCAGCGCTAAAATCCGGCAAATCCGCCGCACTTTTTTCTAGCCTTACTTTTTGGGTACCTAAAATATTTGAGTCTATAATTCCGGAAATAATGGCCATACCGAGGAACGGGATGCGGCCCTGTATTCCCCACTGACTTGCTTCTTACACGATAGCATCAAAACGGCAATCGCGAACACTTTCTGATTTTCGAGAAAAGAAGGGGAAGGGTTTAAACCACTATTCCGCCGACATTCGTAGCCCCATAACTCCGCACTACGTGTAGTGACAACAAAGCCGATGAATGCGTTGAATACAGCTCGTCGAACTCTATCTTCAGTATTAAGGACAACTCTCTATCCCTTTTCGTTTGGACGGGAGAGGCCGGCAAAATTTCAAAAAATAGTCATTTTGACCTTCCAAAACAGACTTTTCTCTACACAAGTAGAACGAAGGGGCTCAGAGGCCCGCCCTTTTAACTGTAGCATCCCCGCATCTTCACTAATAATCAGCGCTAAAATCTGGTAAATCCGCCGCACTTTTTTCTAGCCTTAATTTTTGGGTACCTAATATATTTGAGACTCTAATTCCGGAAATAATGGCCATACCGAGGAACGGGATGCGGCCCTGTATTCCCAACTGACTTGCTTCTTACACGATAGCATCAAAACGGCAATCGCGAACACTTTCTGATTTTCGAGAAAAGAAGGGGAACCACTATTCCGCCAACATTCTTACCCCCATAATTCCGCACTACGTGTAGTCGCAACAAAGCCGATGAGTGCGTTGAATACAGCTCGTCGAACTCTATCTTCAGTATAAAGGACAACTCTCTATCCCTTTCCGTTTGGACGGGAGAGGCCGGCAAAATTTAAAAAAATCGTCATTTTGACCTTCCAAAACTGACTTTTCTCTACACAAGGAGAACGAAGGGGCTCAGAGGCCCGCCCTTTAACTGTAGCATCCCCGCATCTTCACTAATAATCAGCGCTAAAATCCGGCAAATCCGCCGCACTTTTTTCTAGCCTTACTTTTTGGGTACCTAAAATATTTGAGTCTCTAATTCCGGAAATAATGGCCATACCGAGGAACGGGATGCGGCCCTGTATTCCCCACTGACTTGCTTCTTACACGATAGCATCAAAACGGCAATCGCGAACACTTTCTGATTTTCGAGAATAGAAGGGGAAGGGTTTAAACCACTATTCCGCCAACATTCTTACCCCCATAATTCCGCACTACGTGTAGTCGCAACAAAGCCGATGAGTGCGTTGAATACAGCTTGTCGAACTCTATCTTCAGTATAAAGGACAACTCTCTATCCCTTTCCGTTTGGACGGGAGAGGCCGGCAAAATTTAAAAAAATCGTCATTTTGACCTTCCAAAACAGACTTTTCTCTACACAAGGAGAACGAATGGGCTCAGAGGCCCGCCCTTTTAACTGTAGCATCCCCGCATCTTCACTAATAATCAGCGCTAAAATCCGGCAAATCCGCCGCACTTTTTTCTAGCCTTAATTTTTGGGTACCTAATATATTTGAGACTCTAATTCCGGAAATAATGGCCATACCGAGGAACGGGATGCGGCCCTGTATTCCCCACTGACTTGCTTCTTACACGATAGCATCAAAACGGCAATCGCGAACACTTTCTGATTTTCGAGAAAAGAAGGGGATTCCGCCGACATTCGTAGCCCCATAACTCCGCACTACGTGTAGTGACAACAAAGCCGATGAGTGCGTTGAATACAGCTCGTTGAACTCTATCTTCAGTATAAAGGACAACTCTCTATCCCTTTCCGTTTGGACGGGAGAGGCCGGCAAAATTTCAAAAAATCGTCATTTTGACCTTCCAAAACAGACTTTTCTCTACACAAGGAGAACGAAGGGGCTCAGAGGCCCGCCCTTTTAACTGTAGCATCCCCGCATCTTCACTAATAATCACCGCTAAAATCCGGCAAATCCGCCGCACTTTTTTCTAGCCTTACTTTTTGGGTACCTAAAATATTTGAGTCTCTAATTCCGGAAATAATGGCCATACCGAAGAACGGGATGCGGCCCTGTATTCCCCACTGACTTGCTTCTTACACGATAGCATCAAAACGGCAATCGCGAACACTTTCTGATTTTCGAGAAAAGAAGGGGAAGGGTTTAAACCACTATTCCGCCAACATTCTTACCCCCATAATTCCGCACTACGTGTAGTCGCAACAAAGCCGATGAGTGCGTTGAATACAGCTCGTTGAACTCTATCTTCAGTATAAAGGACAACTCTCTATCCCTTTCCGTTTGGACGGGAGAGGCCGGCAAAATTTCAAAAAATCGTCATTTTGACCTTCCAAAACAGACTTTTCTCTACACAAGGAGAACGAAGGGGCTCAGAGGCCCGCCCTTTTAACTGTAGCATCCCCGCATCTTCACTAATAATCAGCGCTAAAATCCAGCAAATCCGCCGCTCTTTTTTCTAGCCTTAATTTTTGGGTACCTAAAATATTTGAGTCTCTAATTCCGAAAATAATGGCCATACCGAGGAACGGGATGCGGCCCTGTATTCCCCATTGACTTGCTTCTTACACGATAGCATCAAAACGGCAATCGCGAACACTTTCTGATTTTCGAGAAAAGAAGGGGATTCCGCCGACATTCGTAGCCCCATAACTCCGCACTACGTGTAGTGACAACAAAGCCGATGAGTGCGTTGAATACAGCTTGTCGAACTCTATCTTCAGTATAAAGGACAACTCTCTATCCCTTTCCGTTTGGACGGGAGAGGCCGGCAAAATTTAAAAAAATCGTCATTTTGACCTTCCATAACAGACTTTTCTCTACACAAGGAGAACGAAGGGGCTCAGAGGCCCGCCCTTTTAACTGTAGCATCCCCGCATCTTCACTAATAATCAGCGCTAAAATCCGGCAAATCCGCCGCACTTTTTTCTAGCCTTAATTTTTGGGTACCTAAAATATTTCAGTCTCTATTTCCGAAAATAATGGCCATACCGAGGAACGGGATGCGGCCCTGTATTCCCCTTTGACTTGCTTCTTACACGATAGCATCAAAACGGCAATCGCGAACACTTTCTGATTTTCGAGAAAAGAAGGGGAAGGGTTTAAACCACTATTCCGCCGACATTCGTAGCCCCATAACTCTGCACTACGTGTAGTGACAACAAAGCCGATGAGTGCGTTGAATACAGCTCGTCGAACTCTATCTTCAGTATTAAGGACAACTCTCTATCCCTTTCCGTTTGGACGGGAGAGGCCGGCAAAATTTCAAAAAATAGTCATTTTGACCTTCCAAAACAGACTTTTCTCTACACAAGGAGAACGAAGGGGCTCAGAGGCCCGCCCTTTTAACTGTAGCATCCCCGCATCTTCACTAATAATCAGCGCTAAAATCCGGCAAATCCGCCGCACTTTTTTCTAGCCTTAATTTTTGGGTACCTAAAATATTTCAGTCTCTAATTCCGAAAATAATGGCCATACCGAGGAACGGGATGCGGCCCTGTATTCCCCATTGACTTGCTTCTTACACGATAGCATCAAAACGGCAATCGCGAACACTTTCTGATTTTCGAGAAAAGAAGGGGAAGGGTTTAAACCACTATTCCGCCGACATTCGTAGCCCCATAACTCCGCACTACGTGTAGTGACAACAAAGCCGATGAGTGCGTTGAATACAGCTCGTCGAACTCTATCTTCAGTATTAAGGACAACTCTCTATCCCTTTCCGTTTGGACGGGAGAGGCCGGCAAAATTTCAAAAAATAGTCATTTTGACCTTCCAAAACAGACTTTTCTAACACAAGGAGAACGAAGGGGCTCAGAGGCCCGCCCTTTTAACTGTAGCATCCCCGCATCTTCACTAATAATCAGCGCTAAAATCTGGTAAATCCGCCGCACTTTTTTCTAGCCTTAATTTTTGGGTACCTAATATATTTGAGACTCTAATTCCGGAAATAATGGCCATACCGAGGGACGGGATGCGGCCCTGTATTCCCCATTGATTTGCTTCTTACACGATAGCATCAAAACGGCAATCGCGAACACTTTCTGATTTTCGAGAAAAGGTGGAAGGGTTTAAACCACCATTCCACCGACATTCTTGCCCCTCTAACTCCGCAGTACGTGTAGTGACAACAAAGCCGATGAGTGCGTTGAATACAGCTCGTCGAACTCTATCTTCAGTATAAAGGACAACTCTCTATCCCTTTCCGTTTGGACGGGAGAGGCCGGCAAAATTTCAAAAAATCGTCATTTTGACCTTCCAAAACAGACTTTTCTCTACACAAGGAGAACGAAGTGGCTCAGAGGCCCGCCCATTTAACTGTAACATCCCCGCATCTTCACTAATAATCAGCGCTAAAATCCGGCAAATCCGCCGCACTTTTTTCTAGCCTTACTTTTTGGGTACCTAAAATATTTGAGTCTCTAATTCCGGAAATAATGGCCATACCGAGGAACGGGATGCGGCCCTGTATTCCCCACTGACTTGCTTCTTACACGATAGCATCAAAACGGCAATCGCGAACACTTTCTGATTTTCGAGAAAAGAAGGGGAAGGGTTTAAACCACTATTCCGCCGACATTCTTACCCCCATAACTCCGCACTACGTGTAGTCGCAACAAAGCCGATGAGTGCGTTGAATACAGCTCGTCGAACTCTATCTTCAGTATAAAGGACAACTCTCTATCCCTTTCCGTTTGGACGGGAGAGGCCGGCAAAATTTAAAAAAATCGTCATTTTGACCTTCCAAAACTGACTTTTCTCTACACAAGGAGAACGAAGGGGCTCAGAGGCCCGCCCTTTTAACTGTTGCATCCCCGCATCTTCACTAATAATCAGCGCTAAAATCTGGTAAATCCGCCGCACTCTTTTCTAGCCTTAATTTTTGGGTACCTAAATTATTTGAGTCTCTAATTCCGGAAATAATGGCCATACCGAGGAACGGGATGCGGCCCTGTATTCCCCATTGACTTGCTTCTTACACGATAGCATCAAAACGGCAATCGCGAACACTTTCTGATTTTCGAGAAAAGAAGGGGAAGGGTTTAAACCACTATTCCGCCGACATTCTTACCCCCATAACTCCGTACTACGTGTAGTCACAAAGCCGATGTAGTGCGTTGAATACAGCTCGTCGAACTCTATCTTCAGTATAAAGGACAACTCTCTATCCCTTTCCGTTTGGACGGGAGAGGCCGGCAAAATTTAAAAAAATAGTCATTTTGACCTTCCAAAACAGACTTTTCTCTACACAAGGAGAACGAATGGGCTCAGAGGCCCGCCCTTTTAACTGTAGCATCCCCGCATCTTCACTAATAATCAGCGCTAAAATCCGGCAAATCCGCCGTACTTTTTTCTAGCCTTAATTTTTGGGTACCTAATATATTTGAGACTCTAATTCCGGAAATAATGGCCATACCGAGGAACGGGATGCGGCCCTGTATTCCCCACTGACTTGCTTCTTACACGATAGCATCAAAACGGCAATCGCGAACACTTTCTGATTTTCGAGAAAAGAAGGGGAAGGGTTTAAACCACTATTCCGCCAACATTCTTACCCCCATAATTCCGCACTACGTGTAGTCGCAACAAAGCCGATGAGTGCGTTGAATACAGCTCGTTGAACTCTATCTTCAGTATAAAGGACAACTCTCTATCCCTTTCCGTTTGGACGGGAGAGGCCGGCAAAATTTCAAAAAATCGTCATTTTGACCTTCCAAAACAGACTTTTCTCTACACAAGGAGAACGAAGGGGCTCAGAGGCCCGCCCTTTTAACTGTAGCATCCCCGCATCTTCACTAATAATCAGCGCTAAAATCCAGCAAATCCGCCGCTCTTTTTTCTAGCCTTAATTTTTGGGTACCTAAAATATTTGAGTCTCTAATTCCGAAAATAATGGCCATACCGAGGAACGGGATGCGGCCCTGTATTCCCCATTGACTTGCTTCTTACACGATAGCATCAAAACGGCAATCGCGAACACTTTCTGATTTTCGAGAAAAGAAGGGGATTCCGCCGACATTCGTAGCCCCATAACTCCGCACTACGTGTAGTGACAACAAAGCCGATGAGTGCGTTGAATACAGCTTGTCGAACTCTATCTTCAGTATAAAGGACAACTCTCTATCCCTTTCCGTTTGGACGGGAGAGGCCGGCAAAATTTAAAAAAATCGTCATTTTGACCTTCCATAACAGACTTTTCTCTACACAAGGAGAACGAAGGGGCTCAGAGGCCCGCCCTTTTAACTGTAGCATCCCCGCATCTTCACTAATAATCAGCGCTAAAATCCGGCAAATCCGCCGCACTTTTTTCTAGCCTTAATTTTTGGGTACCTAAAATATTTCAGTCTCTATTTCCGAAAATAATGGCCATACCGAGGAACGGGATGCGGCCCTGTATTCCCCTTTGACTTGCTTCTTACACGATAGCATCAAAACGGCAATCGCGAACACTTTCTGATTTTCGAGAAAAGAAGGGGAAGGGTTTAAACCACTATTCCGCCGACATTCGTAGCCCCATAACTCCGCACTACGTGTAGTGACAACAAAGCCGATGAGTGCGTTGAATACAGCTCGTCGAACTCTATCTTCAGTATTAAGGACAACTCTCTATCCCTTTCCGTTTGGACGGGAGAGGCCGGCAAAATTTCAAAAAATAGTCATTTTGACCTTCCAAAACAGACTTTTCTCTACACAAGGAGAACGAATGGGCTCAGAGGCCCGCCCTTTTAACTGTAGCATCCACGCATCTTCACTAAGAATCAGCGCTAAAATCCGGCAAATCCGCCGCACTTTTTTCTAGCCTTACTTTTTGGGTACCTAAAATATTTGAGTCTCTAATTCCGGAAATAATGGCCATACCGAGGAACCGGATGCGGCACTGTATTCCCCACTGACTTGCTTCTTACACGATAGCATCAAAACGGCAATCGCGAACACTTTCTGATTTTCGAGAAAAGAAGGGGTAGGGTTTAAACCACTATTCCGCCGACATTCTTACCCCCATAACTCCGCACTACGTGTAGTGACAACAAAGCCGATGAGTGCGTTGAATACAGCTCGTCGAACTCTATCTTCAGTATTAAGGACAACTCTCTATCCCTTTCCGTTTGGACGGGAGAGGCCGGCAAAATTTCAAAAAATCGTCATTTTGACCTTCCAAAACTGTCTTTTCTCTACACAAGGAGAACGAAGGGGCTCAGAGGCCCGCCCTTTAACTGTAGCATCCCCGCATCTTCACTAATAATCAGCGCTAAAATCCGGCAAATCCGCCGCACTTTTTTCTAGCCTTACTTTTTGGGTACCTAAAATATTTGAGTCTATAATTCCGGAAATAATGGCCATACCGAGGAACGGGATGCGGCCCTGTATTCCCCACTGACTTGCTTCTTACACGATAGCATCAAAACGGCAATCGCGAACACTTTCTGATTTTCGAGAAAAGAAGGGGAAGGGTTTAAACCACTATTCCGCCGACATTCGTAGCCCCATAACTCCGCACTACGTGTAGTGACAACAAAGCCGATGAATGCGTTGAATACAGCTCGTCGAACTCTATCTTCAGTATTAAGGACAACTCTCTATCCCTTTTCGTTTGGACGGGAGAGGCCGGCAAAATTTCAAAAAATAGTCATTTTGACCTTCCAAAACAGACTTTTCTCTACACAAGTAGAACGAAGGGGCTCAGAGGCCCGCCCTTTTAACTGTAGCATCCCCGCATCTTCACTAATAATCAGCGCTAAAATCTGGTAAATCCGCCGCACTTTTTTCTAGCCTTAATTTTTGGGTACCTAATATATTTGAGACTCTAATTCCGGAAATAATGGCCATACCGAGGAACGGGATGCGGCTCTGTATTCCCAACTGACTTGCTTCTTACACGATAGCATCAAAACGGCAATCGCGAACACTTTCTGATTTTCGAGAAAAGAAGGGGAACCACTATTCCGCCAACATTCTTACCCCCATAATTCCGCACTACGTGTAGTCGCAACAAAGCCGATGAGTGCGTTGAATACAGCTCGTCGAACTCTATCTTCAGTATAAAGGACAACTCTCTATCCCTTTCCGTTTGGACGGGAGAGGCCGGCAAAATTTAAAAAAATCGTCATTTTGACCTTCCAAAACTGACTTTTCTCTACACAAGGAGAACGAAGGGGCTCAGAGGCCCGCCCTTTAACTGTAGCATCCCCGCATCTTCACTAATAATCAGCGCTAAAATCCGGCAAATCCGCCGCACTTTTTTCTAGCCTTACTTTTTGGGTACCTAAAATATTTGAGTCTCTAATTCCGGAAATAATGGCCATACCGAGGAACGGGATGCGGCCCTGTATTCCCCACTGACTTGCTTCTTACACGATAGCATCAAAACGGCAATCGCGAACACTTTCTGATTTTCGAGAATAGAAGGGGAAGGGTTTAAACCACTATTCCGCCAACATTCTTACCCCCATAATTCCGCACTACGTGTAGTCGCAACAAAGCCGATGAGTGCGTTGAATACAGCTTGTCGAACTCTATCTTCAGTATAAAGGACAACTCTCTATCCCTTTCCGTTTGGACGGGAGAGGCCGGCAAAATTTAAAAAAATCGTCATTTTGACTTTCCAAAACAGACTTTTCTCTACACAAGGAGAACGAATGGGCTCAGAGGCCCGCCCTTTTAACTGTAGCATCCCCGCATCTTCACTAATAATCAGCGCTAAAATCCGGCAAATCCGCCGCACTTTTTTCTAGCCTTAATTTTTGGGTACCTAATATATTTGAGACTCTAATTCCGGAAATAATGGCCATACCGAGGAACGGGATGCGGCCCTGTATTCCCCACTGACTTGCTTCTTACACGATAGCATCAAAACGGCAATCGCGAACACTTTCTGATTTTCGAGAAAAGAAGGGGATTCCGCCGACATTCGTAGCCCCATAACTCCGCACTACGTGTAGTGACAACAAAGCCGATGAGTGCGTTGAATACAGCTTGTCGAACTCTATCTTCAGTATAAAGGACAACTCTCTATCCCTTTCCGTTTGGACGGGAGAGGCCGGCAAAATTTAAAAAAATCGTCATTTTGACCTTCCATAACAGACTTTTCTCTACACAAGGAGAACGAAGGGGCTCAGAGGCCCGCCCTTTTAACTGTAGCATCCCCGCATCTTCACTAATAATCAGCGCTAAAATCCGGCAAATCCGCCGCACTTTTTTCTAGCCTTAATTTTTGGGTACCTAAAATATTTCAGTCTCTATTTCCGAAAATAATGGCCATACCGAGGAACGGGATGCGGCCCTGTATTCCCCTTTGACTTGCTTCTTACACGATAGCATCAAAACGGCAATCGCGAACACTTTCTGATTTTCGAGAAAAGAAGGGGAAGGGTTTAAACCACTATTCCGCCGACATTCGTAGCCCCATAACTCCGCACTACGTGTAGTGACAACAAAGCCGATGAGTGCGTTGAATACAGCTCGTCGAACTCTATCTTCAGTATTAAGGACAACTCTCTATCCCTTTCCGTTTGGACGGGAGAGGCCGGCAAAATTTCAAAAAATAGTCATTTTGACCTTCCAAAACAGACTTTTCTCTACACAAGGAGAACGAATGGGCTCAGAGGCCCGCCCTTTTAACTGTAGCATCCACGCATCTTCACTAAGAATCAGCGCTAAAATCCGGCAAATCCGCCGCACTTTTTTCTAGCCTTACTTTTTGGGTACCTAAAATATTTGAGTCTCTAATTCCGGAAATAATGGCCATACCGAGGAACCGGATGCGGCACTGTATTCCCCACTGACTTGCTTCTTACACGATAGCATCAAAACGGCAATCGCGAACACTTTCTGATTTTCGAGAAAAGAAGGGGTAGGGTTTAAACCACTTTCCGCCGACATTCTTACCCCCATAACTCCGCACTACGTGTAGTGACAACAAAGCCGATGAGTGCGTTGAATACAGCTCGTCGAACTCTATCTTCAGTATTAAGGACAACTCTCTATCCCTTTCCGTTTGGACGGGAGAGGCCGGCAAAATTTCAAAAAATCGTCATTTTGACCTTCCAAAACTGTCTTTTCTCTACACAAGGAGAACGAAGGGGCTCAGAGGCCCGCCCTTTAACTGTAGCATCCCCGCATCTTCACTAATAATCAGCGCTAAAATCCGGCAAATCCGCCGCACTTTTTTCTAGCCTTACTTTTTGGGTACCTAAAATATTTGAGTCTATAATTCCGGAAATAATGGCCATACCGAGGAACGGGATGCGGCCCTGTATTCCCCACTGACTTGCTTCTTACACGATAGCATCAAACGGCAATCGCGAACACTTTCTGATTTTCGAGAAAAGAAGGGGAAGGGTTTAAACCACTATTCCGCCGACATTCGTAGCCCCATAACTTCCGCACTACGTGTAGTGACAACAAAGCCGATGAATGCGTTGAATACAGCTCGTCGAACTCTATCTTCAGTATTAAGGACAACTCTCTATCCCTTTTCGTTTGGACGGGAGAGGCCGGCAAAATTTCAAAAAATAGTCATTTTGACCTTCCAAAACAGACTTTTCTCTACACAAGTAGAACGAAGGGGCTCAGAGGCCCGCCCTTTTAACTGTAGCATCCCCGCATCTTCACTAATAATCAGCGCTAAAATCTGGTAAATCCGCCGCACTTTTTTCTAGCCTTAATTTTTGGGTACCTAATATATTTGAGACTCTAATTCCGGAAATAATGGCCATACCGAGGAACGGGATGCGGCCCTGTATTCCCAACTGACTTGCTTCTTACACGATAGCATCAAAACGGCAATCGCGAACACTTTCTGATTTTCGAGAATAGAAGGGGAAGGGTTTAAACCACTATTCCGCCAACATTCTTACCCCCATAATTCCGCACTACGTGTAGTCGCAACAAAGCCGATGAGTGCGTTGAATACAGCTTGTCGAACTCTATCTTCAGTATAAAGGACAACTCTCTATCCCTTTCCGTTTGGACGGGAGAGGCCGGCAAAATTTAAAAAAATCGTCATTTTGACTTTCCAAACAGACTTTTCTCTACACAAGGAGAACGAATGGGCTCAGAGGCCCGCCCTTTTAACTGTAGCATCCCCGCATCTTCACTAATAATCAGCGCTAAAATCCGGCAAATCCGCCGCACTTTTTTCTAGCCTTAATTTTTGGGTACCTAATATATTTGAGACTCTAATTCCGGAAATAATGGCCATACCGAGGAACGGGATGCGGCCCTGTATTCCCCACTGACTTGCTTCTTACACGATAGCATCAAAACGGCAATCGCGAACACTTTCTGATTTTCGAGAAAAGAAGGGGATTCCGCCGACATTCGTAGCCCCATAACTCCGCACTACGTGTAGTGACAACAAAGCCGATGAGTGCGTTGAATACAGCTCGTTGAACTCTATCTTCAGTATAAAGGACAACTCTCTATCCCTTTCCGTTTGGACGGGAGAGGCCGGCAAAATTTCAAAAAATCGTCATTTTGACCTTCCAAAACAGACTTTTCTCTACACAAGGAGAACGAAGGGGCTCAGAGGCCCGCCCTTTTAACTGTAGCATCCCCGCATCTTCACTAATAATCACCGCTAAAATCCGGCAAATCCGCCGCACTTTTTTCTAGCCTTACTTTTTGGGTACCTAAAATATTTGAGTCTCTAATTCCGGAAATAATGGCCATACCGAAGAACGGGATGCGGCCCTGTATTCCCCACTGACTTGCTTCTTACACGATAGCATCAAAACGGCAATCGCGAACACTTTCTGATTTTCGAGAAAAGAAGGGGAAGGGTTTAAACCACTATTCCGCCAACATTCTTACCCCCATAATTCCGCACTACGTGTAGTCGCAACAAAGCCGATGAGTGCGTTGAATACAGCTCGTTGAACTCTATCTTCAGTATAAAGGACAACTGTCTATCCCTTTCCGTTTGGACGGGAGAGGCCGGCAAAATTTAAAAAAATCGTCATTTTGACCTTCCAAAACAGACTTTTCTCTACACAAGGAGAACGAAGGGGCTCAGAGGCCCGCCCTTTTAACTGTAGCATCCCCGCATCTTCACTAATAATCAGCGCTAAAATCCAGCAAATCCGCCGCTCTTTTTTCTAGCCTTAATTTTTGGGTACCTAAAATATTTGAGTCTCTAATTCCGAAAATAATGGCCATACCGAGGAACGGGATGCGGCCCTGTATTCCCCATTGACTTGCTTCTTACACGATAGCATCAAAACGGCAATCGCGAACACTTTCTGATTTTCGAGAAAGGAAGGGGATTCCGCCGACATTCGTAGCCCCATAACTCCGCACTACGTGTAGTGACAACAAAGCCGATGAGTGCGTTGAATACAGCTTGTCGAACTCTATCTTCAGTATAAAGGACAACTCTCTATCCCTTTCCGTTTGGACGGGAGAGGCCGGCAAAATTTAAAAAAATCGTCATTTTGACCTTCCATAACAGACTTTTCTCTACACAAGGAGAACGAAGGGGCTCAGAGGCCCGCCCTTTTAACTGTAGCATCCCCGCATCTTCACTAATAATCAGCGCTAAAATCCGGCAAATCCGCCGCACTTTTTTCTAGCCTTAATTTTTGGGTACCTAAAATATTTCAGTCTCTATTTCCGAAAATAATGGCCATACCGAGGAACGGGATGCGGCCCTGTATTCCCCTTTGACTTGCTTCTTACACGATAGCATCAAAACGGCAATCGCGAACACTTTCTGATTTTCGAGAAAAGAAGGGGAAGGGTTTAAACCACTATTCCGCCGACATTCGTAGCCCCATAACTCTGCACTACGTGTAGTGACAACAAAGCCGATGAGTGCGTTGAATACAGCTCGTCGAACTCTATCTTCAGTATTAAGGACAACTCTCTATCCCTTTCCGTTTGGACGGGAGAGGCCGGCAAAATTTCAAAAAATAGTCATTTTGACCTTCCAAAACAGACTTTTCTCTACACAAGGAGAACGAAGGGGCTCAGAGGCCCGCCCTTTTAACTGTAGCATCCCCGCATCTTCACTAATAATCAGCGCTAAAATCCGGCAAATCCGCCGCACTTTTTTCTAGCCTTAATTTTTGGGTACCTAAAATATTTCAGTCTCTAATTCCGAAAATAATGGCCATACCGAGGAACGGGATGCGGCCCTGTATTCCCCATTGACTTGCTTCTTACACGATAGCATCAAAACGGCAATCGCGAACACTTTCTGATTTTCGAGAAAAGAAGGGGAAGGGTTTAAACCACTATTCCGCCGACATTCGTAACCCCATAACTCCGCACTACGTGTAGTGACAACAAGGCCGATGAGTGCGTTGAATACAGCTCGTCGAACTCTATCTTCAGTATTAAGGACAACTCTCTATCCCTTTCCGTTTGGACGGGAGAGGCCGGCAAAATTTCAAAAAATAGTCATTTTGACCTTCCAAAACAGACTTTTCTAACACAAAGAGAACGAAGGGGCTCAGAGGCCCGCCCTTTTAACTGTAGCATCCCCGCATCTTCACTAATAATCAGCGCTAAAATCTGGTAAATCCGCCGCACTTTTTTCTAGCCTTAATTTTTGGGTACCTAATATATTTGAGACTCTAATTCCGGAAATAATGGCCATACCGAGGGACGGGATGCGGCCCTGTATTCCCCATTGATTTGCTTCTTACACGATAGCATCAAAACGGCAATCGCGAACACTTTCTGATTTTCGAGAAAAGGTGGAAGGGTTTAAACCACCATTCCACCGACATTCTTGCCCCTCTAACTCCGCAGTACGTGTAGTGACAACAAAGCCGATGAGTGCGTTGAATACAGCTCGTCGAACTCTATCTTCAGTATAAAGGACAACTCTCTATCCCTTTCCGTTTGGACGGGAGAGGCCGGCAAAATTTCAAAAAATCGTCATTTTGACCTTCCAAAACAGACTTTTCTCTACACAAGGAGAACGAAGTGGCTCAGAGGCCCGCCCATTTAACTGTAACATCCCCGCATCTTCACTAATAATCAGCGCTAAAATCCGGCAAATCCGCCGCACTTTTTTCTAGCCTTACTTTTTGGGTACCTAAAATATTTGAGTCTCTAGTTCCGGAAATAATGGCCATACCGAGGAACGGGATGCGGCCCTGTATTCCCCACTGACTTGCTTCTTACACGATAGCATCAAAACGGCAATCGCGAACACTTTCTGATTTTCGAGAAAAGAAGGGGAAGGGTTTAAACCACTATTCCGCCGACATTCTTACCCCCATAACTCCGCACTACGTGTAGTCGCAACAAAGCCGATGAGTGCGTTGAATACAGCTCGTCGAACTCTATCTTCAGTATAAAGGACAACTCTCTATCCCTTTCCGTTTGGACGGGAGAGGCCGGCAAAATTTAAAAAAATCGTCATTTTGACCTTCCAAAACTGACTTTTCTCTACACAAGGAGAACGAAGGGGCTCAGAGGCCCGCCCTTTTAACTGTTGCATCCCCGCATCTTCACTAATAATCAGCGCTAAAATCTGGTAAATCCGCCGCACTCTTTTCTAGCCTTAATTTTTGGGTACCTAAATTATTTGAGTCTCTAATTCCGGAAATAATGGCCATACCGAGGAACGGGATGCGGCCCTGTATTCCCCATTGACTTGCTTCTTACACGATAGCATCAAAACGGCAATCGCGAACACTTTCTGATTTTCGAGAAAAGAAGGGGAAGGGATTAAACCACTATTCCGCCGACATTCTTACCCCCATAACTCCGTACTACGTGTAGTCACAAAGCCGATGTAGTGCGTTGAATACAGCTCGTCGAACTCTATCTTCAGTATAAAGGACAACTCTCTATCCCTTTCCGTTTGGACGGGAGAGGCCGGCAAAATTTAAAAAAATAGTCATTTTGACCTTCCAAAACAGACTTTTCTCTACACAAGGAGAACGAATGGGCTCAGAGGCCCGCCCTTTTAACTGTAGCATCCCCGCATCTTCACTAATAATCAGCGCTAAAATCCGGCAAATCCGCCGTACTTTTTTCTAGCCTTAATTTTTGGGTACCTAATATATTTGAGACTCTAATTCCGGAAATAATGGCCATACCGAGGAACGGGATGCGGCCCTGTATTCCCCACTGTCTTGCTTCTTACACGATAGCATCAAAACGGCAATCGCGAACACTTTCTGATTTTCGAGAAAAGAAGGGGAAGGGTTTAAACCACTATTCCGCCGACATTCTTACCCCCATAACTCCGCACTACGTGTAGTCACAACAAAGCCGATGAGTGCGTTGAATATAGCTCGTCGAACTCTATATTCAGTATAAAGGACAACTCTCTATCCCTTTCCGTTTGGACGGGAGAGGCCGGCAAAATTTCAAAAAATCGTCATTTTGACCTTCCAAAACAGACTTTTCTCTACACAAGGAGAACGAAGGGGCTCAGAGGCCCGCCCTTTTAACTGTAGCATCCCCGCATCTTCACTAATAATCAGCGCTAAAATCCAGCAAATCCGCCGCACTTTTTTCTAGCCTTAATTTTTGGGTACCTAAAATATTTGAGTCTCTAATTCCGAAAATAATGGCCATACCGAGGAACGGGATGCGGCCCTGTATTCCGCATTGACTTGCTTCTTACACGATAGCATCAAAACAGCAATCGCGAACACTTTCTGATTTTCGAGAAAAGAAGGGGATTCCGCTGACATTCGTAGCCCCATAACTCCGCACTACGTGTAGTGACAACAAAGCCGATGAGTGCGTTGAATACAGCTCGTCGAACTCTATCTTCAGTATTAAGGACAACTCTCTATCCCTTTCCGTTTGGACGGGAGAGGCCGGCAAAATTTCAAAAAATAGTCATTTTGACCTTCCAAAACAGACTTTTCTCTACACAAGGAGAACGAAGGGGCTCAGAGGCCCGCCCTTTTAACTGTAGCATCCCCGCATCTTCACTAATAATCAGCGCTAAAATCCGGCAAATCCGCCGCACTTTTTTCTAGCCTTACTTTTTGGGTACTTAAAATATTTGAGTCTCTAATTCCGGAAATAATGGCCATACCGAGGAACGGGATGCGGCCCTGTATTCCCCACTGACTTGCTTCTTACACGATAGCATCAAAACGGCAATCGCGAACACTTTCTGATTTTCGAGAAAAGAAGGGGAAGGGTTTAAACCACTATTCCGCCGACATTCTTACCCCCATAACTCCGCACTACGTGTAGTCACAACAAAGCCGATGAGTGCGTTGAATACAGCTCGTCGAACTCTATATTCAGTATATAGAGGACAACTCTCTATCCCTTTCCGTTTGGACGGGAGAGGCCGGCAAAATTTCAAAAAATCGTCATTTTGACCTTCCAAAACAGACTTTTCTCTACACAAGGAGAACGAAGTGGCTCAGAGGCCCGCCCTTTTAACTGTAACATCCCCGCATCTTCACTAATAATCAGCGCTAAAATCCGGCAAATCCGCCGCACTTTTTTCTAGCCTTACTTTTTGGGTACCTAAAATATTTGAGTCTCTAATTCCGGAAATAATGGCCATACCGAGGAACGGGATGCGGCCCTGTATTCCCCACTGACTTGCTTCTTACACGATAGCATCAAAACGGCAATCGCGAACACTTTCTGATTTTCGAGAAAAGAAGGGGACATTCTTACCCCCATAACTCCGCACTACGTGTAGTCACAACAAAGCCGATGAGTGCGTTGAATACAGCTCGTCGAACTCTATCTTCAGTATAAAGGACAACTCTCTATCCCTTTCCGTTTGGACGGGAGAGGCCGGCAAAATTTAAAAAAATCGTCATTTTGACCTTCCAAAACTGACTTTTCTCTACACAAGGAGAACGAAGGGGCTCAGAGGCCCGCCCTTTTAACTGTAGCATCCCCGCATCTTCACTAATAATCAGCGCTAAAATCCGGCAAATCCGCCGCACTTTTTTCTAGCCTTAATTTTTGGGTACCTAATATATTTGAGACTCTCATTCCGGAAATAATGGCCATACCGAGGAACGGGATGCGGCCCTGTATTCCCCACTGCCTTGCTTCTTACACGATAGCATCAAAACGGCAATCGCGAACACCTTCTGATTTTCGAGAAAAGAAGGGGAAGGGTTTAAACCACTATTCCGCCGACATTCTTACCCCCATAACTCCGCACTACGTGTAGTCACAAAGCCGATGTAGTGCGTTGAATACAGCTCGTCGAACTCTATATTCAGTATAAAGGACAACTCTCTATCCCTTTCCGTTTGGACGGGAGAGGCCGGCAAAATTTCAAAAAATCGTCATTTTGACCTTCCAAAACAGACTTTTCTCTACACAAGGAGAACGAAGGGGCTCAGAGGCCCGCCCTTTTAACTGTAGCATCCCCGCATCTTCACTAATAATCAGCGCTAAAATCCAGCAAATCCGCCGCACTTTTTTCTAGCCTTAATTTTTGGGTACCTAAAATATTTGAGTCTCTAATTCCGAAAATAATGGCCATACCGAGGAACGGGATGCGGCCCTGTATTCCCCATTGACTTGCTTCTTACACGATAGCATCAAAACAGCAATCGCGAACACTTTCTGATTTTCGAGAAAAGAAGGGGATTCCGCCGACATTCGTAGCCCCATAACTCCGCACTACGTGTAGTGACAACAAAGCCGATGAGTGCGTTGAATACAGCTCGTCGAACTCTATCTTCAGTATTAAGGACAACTCTCTATCCCTTTCCGTTTGGACGGGAGAGGCCGGCAAAATTTCAAAAAATCGTCATTTTGACCTTCCAAAACTGACTTTTCTCTACACAAAGAGAACGAAGGGGCTCAGAGGCCCGCCCTTTAACTGTAGCATCCCCGCATCTTCACTAATAATCAGCGCTAAAATCCGACAAATCCGCCGCACTTTTTTCTAGCCTTACTTTTTGAGTACCTAAAATATTTGAGTCTCTAATTCCGGAAATAATGGCCATACCGAGGAACGGGATGCGGCCCTGTATTCCCCACTGACTTGCTTCTTACACGATAGCATCAAAACGGCAATCGCGAACACTTTCTGATTTTCGAGAAAAGAAGGGGAAGGGCACTATTCCGCCGACATTCGTTGCCCCATAACTCCGCACTACGTGTAGTGACAACAAAGCCGATGAGTGCGTTGAATACAGCTCGTCGAACTCTATCTTCAGTATTAAGGACAACTCTCTATCCCTTTCCGTTTGGACGGGAGAGGCCGGCAAAATTTCAAAAAATAGTCATTTTGACCTTCCAAAACAGACTTTTCTCTACACAAGGAGAACGAAGGGGATCAGAGGCCCGCCCTTTTAACTGTAGCATCCCCGCATCTTCACTAATAATCAGCGCTAAAATCTGGTAAATCCGCCGCACTTTTTTCTAGCCTTAATTTTTGGGTACCTAATATATTTGAGACTCTAATTTCGGAAATAATGGCCATACCGAGGAACCGGATGCGGCACTGTATTCCCCACTGACTTGCTTCTTACACGATAGCATCAAAACGGCAATCGCGAACACTTTCTGATTTTCGAGAAAAGAAGGGGTAGGGTTTAAACCACTATTCCGCCGACATTCTTACCCCCATAACTCCGCACTACGTGTAGTGACAACAAAGCCGATGAGTGCGTTGAATACAGCTCGTCGAACTCTATCTTCAGTATTAAGGACAACTCTCTATCCCTTTCCGTTTGGACGGGAGAGGCCGGCAAAATTTCAAAAAATCGTCATTTTGACCTTCCAAAACTGTCTTTTCTCTACACAAGGAGAACGAAGGGGCTCAGAGGCCCGCCCTTTAACTGTAGCATCCCCGCATCTTCACTAATAATCAGCGCTAAAATCCGGCAAATCCGCCGCACTTTTTTCTAGCCTTACTTTTTGGGTACCTAAAATATTTGAGTCTATAATTCCGGAAATAATGGCCATACCGAGGAACGGGATGCGGCCCTGTATTCCCCACTGACTTGCTTCTTACACGATAGCATCAAAACGGCAATCGCGAACACTTTCTGATTTTCGAGAAAAGAAGGGGAACCACTATTCCGCCAACATTCTTACCCCCATAATTCCGCACTACGTGTAGTCGCAACAAAGCCGATGAGTGCGTTGAATACAGCTCGTCGAACTCTATCTTCAGTATAAAGGACAACTCTCTATCCCTTTCCGTTTGGACGGGAGAGGCCGGCAAAATTTAAAAAAATCGTCATTTTGACCTTCCAAAACTGACTTTTCTCCACACAAGGAGAACGAAGGGGCTCAGAGGCCCGCCCTTTAACTGTAGCATCCCCGCATCTTCACTAATAATCAGCGCTAAAATCCGGCAAATCCGCCGCACTTTTTTCTAGCCTTACTTTTTGGGTACCTAAAATATTTGAGTCTCTAATTCCGGAAATAATGGCCATACCGAGGAACGGGATGCGGCCCTGTATTCCCCACTGACTTGCTTCTTACACGATAGCATCAAAACGGCAATCGCGAACACTTTCTGATTTTCGAGAATAGAAGGGGAAGGGTTTAAACCACTATTCCGCCAACATTCTTACCCCCATAATTCCGCACTACGTGTAGTCGCAACAAAGCCGATGAGTGCGTTGAATACAGCTTGTCGAACTCTATCTTCAGTATAAAGGACAACTCTCTATCCCTTTCCGTTTGGACGGGAGAGGCCGGCAAAATTTAAAAAAATCGTCATTTTGACTTTCCAAAACAGACTTTTCTCTACACAAGGAGAACGAATGGGCTCAGAGGCCCGCCCTTTTAACTGTAGCATCCCCGCATCTTCACTAATAATCAGCGCTAAAATCCGGCAAATCCGCCGCACTTTTTTCTAGCCTTAATTTTTGGGTACCTAATATATTTGAGACTCTAATTCCGGAAATAATGGCCATACCGAGGAACGGGATGCGGCCCTGTATTCCCCACTGACTTGCTTCTTACACGATAGCATCAAAACGGCAATCGCGAACACTTTCTGATTTTCGAGAAAAGAAGGGGATTCCGCCGACATTCGTAGCCCCATAACTCCGCACTACGTGTAGTGACAACAAAGCCGATGAGTGCGTTGAATACAGCTCGTTGAACTCTATCTTCAGTATAAAGGACAACTCTCTATCCCTTTCCGTTTGGACGGGAGAGGCCGGCAAAATTTCAAAAAATCGTCATTTTGACCTTCCAAAACAGACTTTTCTCTACACAAGGAGAACGAAGGGGCTCAGAGGCCCGCCCTTTTAACTGTAGCATCCCCGCATCTTCACTAATAATCACCGCTAAAATCCGGCAAATCCGCCGCACTTTTTTCTAGCCTTACTTTTTGGGTACCTAAAATATTTGAGTCTCTAATTCCGGAAATAATGGCCATACCGAAGAACGGGATGCGGCCCTGTATTCCCCACTGACTTGCTTCTTACACGATAGCATCAAAACGGCAATCGCGAACACTTTCTGATTTTCGAGAAAAGAAGGGGAAGGGTTTAAACCACTATTCCGCCAACATTCTTACCCCCATAATTCCGCACTACGTGTAGTCGCAACAAAGCCGATGAGTGCGTTGAATACAGCTCGTTGAACTCTATCTTCAGTATAAAGGACAACTCTCTATCCCTTTCCGTTTGGACGGGAGAGGCCGGCAAAATTTCAAAAAATCGTCATTTTGACCTTCCAAAACAGACTTTTCTCTACACAAGGAGAACGAAGGGGCTCAGAGGCCCGCCCTTTTAACTGTAGCATCCCCGCATCTTCACTAATAATCAGCGCTAAAATCCAGCAAATCCGCCGCTCTTTTTTCTAGCCTTAATTTTTGGGTACCTAAAATATTTGAGTCTCTAATTCCGAAAATAATGGCCATACCGAGGAACGGGATGCGGCCCTGTATTCCCCATTGACTTGCTTCTTACACGATAGCATCAAAACGGCAATCGCGAACACTTTCTGATTTTCGAGAAAAGAAGGGGATTCCGCCGACATTCGTAGCCCCATAACTCCGCACTACGTGTAGTCACAACAAAGCCGATGAGTGCGTTGAATACAGCTTGTCGAACTCTATCTTCAGTATAAAGGACAACTCTCTATCCCTTTCCGTTTGGACGGGAGAGGCCGGCAAAATTTAAAAAAATCGTCATTTTGACCTTCCATAACAGACTTTTCTCTACACAAGGAGAACGAAGGGGCTCAGAGGCCCGCCCTTTTAACTGTAGCATCCCCGCATCTTCACTAATAATCAGCGCTAAAATCCGGCAAATCCGCCGCACTTTTTTCTAGCCTTAATTTTTGAGTACCTAAAATATTTCAGTCTCTATTTCCGAAAATAATGGCCATACCGAGGAACGGGATGCGGCCCTGTATTCCCCTTTGACTTGCTTCTTACACGATAGCATCAAAACGGCAATCGCGAACACTTTCTGATTTTCGAGAAAAGAAGGGGAAGGGTTTAAACCACTATTCCGCCGACATTCGTAGCCCCATAACTCTGCACTACGTGTAGTGACAACAAAGCCGATGAGTGCGTTGAATACAGCTCGTCGAACTCTATCTTCAGTATTAAGGACAACTCTCTATCCCTTTCCGTTTGGACGGGAGAGGCCGGCAAAATTTCAAAAAATAGTCATTTTGACCTTCCAAAACAGACTTTTCTCTACACAAGGAGAACGAAGGGGCTCAGAGGCCCGCCCTTTTAACTGTAGCATCCCCGCATCTTCACTAATAATCAGCGCTAAAATCCGGCAAATCCGCCGCACTTTTTTCTAGCCTTAATTTTTGGGTACCTAAAATATTTCAGTCTCTAATTCCGAAAATAATGGCCATACCGAGGAACGGGATGCGGCCCTGTATTCCCCATTGACTTGCTTCTTACACGATAGCATCAAAACGGCAATCGCGAACACTTTCTGATTTTCGAGAAAAGAAGGGGAAGGGTTTAAACCACTATTCCGCCGACATTCGTAGCCCCATAACTCCGCACTACGTGTAGTGACAACAAAGCCGATGAGTGCGTTGAATACAGCTCGTCGAACTCTATCTTCAGTATTAAGGACAACTCTCTATCCCTTTCCGTTTGGACGGGAGAGGCCGGCAAAATTTCAAAAAATAGTCATTTTGACCTTCCAAAACAGACTTTTCTAACACAAGGAGAACGAAGGGGCTCAGAGGCCCGCCCTTTTAACTGTAGCATCCCCGCATCTTCACTAATAATCAGCGCTAAAATCTGGTAAATCCGCCGCACTTTTTTCTAGCCTTAATTTTTGGGTACCTAATATATTTGAGACTCTAATTCCGGAAATAATGGCCATACCGAGGGACGGGATGCGGCCCTGTATTCCCCATTGATTTGCTTCTTACACGATAGCATCAAAACGGCAATCGCGAACACTTTCTGATTTTCGAGAAAAGGTGGAAGGGTTTAAACCACCATTCCACCGACATTCTTGCCCCTCTAACTCCGCAGTACGTGTAGTGACAACAAAGCCGATGAGTGCGTTGAATACAGCTCGTCGAACTCTATCTTCAGTATAAAGGACAACTCTCTATCCCTTTCCGTTTGGACGGGAGAGGCCGGCAAAATTTCAAAAAATCGTCATTTTGACCTTCCAAAACAGACTTTTCTCTACACAAGGAGAACGAAGTGGCTCAGAGGCCCGCCCATTTAACTGTAACATCCCCGCATCTTCACTAATAATCAGCGCTAAAATCCGGCAAATCCGCCGCACTTTTTTCTAGCCTTACTTTTTGGGTACCTAAAATATTTGAGTCTCTAATTCCGGAAATAATGGCCATACCGAGGAACGGGATGCGGCCCTGTATTCCCCACTGACTTGCTTCTTACACGATAGCATCAAAACGGCAATCGCGAACACTTTCTGATTTTCGAGAAAAGAAGGGGAAGGGTTTAAACCACTATTCCGCCGACATTCTTACCCCCATAACTCCGCACTACGTGTAGTCGCAACAAAGCCGATGAGTGCGTTGAATACAGCTCGTCGAACTCTATCTTCAGTATAAAGGACAACTCTCTATCCCTTTCCGTTTGGACGGGAGAGGCCGGCAAAATTTAAAAAAATCGTCATTTTGACCTTCCAAAACTGACTTTTCTCTACACAAGGAGAACGAAGGGGCTCAGAGGCCCGCCCTTTTAACTGTTGCATCCCCGCATCTTCACTAATAATCAGCGCTAAAATCTGGTAAATCCGCCGCACTCTTTTCTAGCCTTAATTTTTGGGTACCTAAATTATTTGAGTCTCTAATTCCGGAAATAATGGCCATACCGAGGAACGGGATGCGGCCCTGTATTCCCCATTGACTTGCTTCTTACACGATAGCATCAAAACGGCAATCGCGAACACTTTCTGATTTTCGAGAAAAGAAGGGGAAGGGTTTAAACCACTATTCCGCCGACATTCTTACCCCCATAACTCCGTACTACGTGTAGTCACAAAGCCGATGTAGTGCGTTGAATACAGCTCGTCGAACTCTATCTTCAGTATAAAGGACAACTCTCTATCCCTTTCCGTTTGGACGGGAGAGGCCGGCAAAATTTAAAAAAATAGTCATTTTGACCTTCCAAAACAGACTTTTCTCTACACAAGGAGAACGAATGGGCTCAGAGGCCCGCCCTTTTAACTGTAGCATCCCCGCATCTTCACTAATAATCAGCGCTAAAATCCGGCAAATCCGCCGTACTTTTTTCTAGCCTTAATTTTTGGGTACCTAATATATTTGAGACTCTAATTCCGGAAATAATGGCCATACCGAGGAACGGGATGCGGCCCTGTATTCCCCACTGTCTTGCTTCTTACACGATAGCATCAAAACGGCAATCGCGAACACCTTCTGATTTTCGAGAAAAGAAGGGGAAGGGTTTAAACCACTATTCCGCCGACATTCTTACCCCCATAACTCCGCACTACGTGTAGTCACAACAAAGCCGATTAGTGCGTTGAATACAGCTCGTCGAACTCTATCTTCAGTATAAAGGACAACTCTCTATCCCTTTCCGTTTGGACGGGAGAGGCCTGCAAAATTAAAAAAAAAATGGTCATTTTGACCTTCCAAAACAGACTTTTCTCTACACAAGGAGAACGAATGGGCTCAGAGGGCCGCCCTTTTAACTGTAACATCCCCGCATCTTCACTAATAATCAGCGCTAAAATCCGGCAAATCCGCCGCACTTTTTTCTAGCCTTACTTTTTGGGTACCTAAAATATTTGAGTCTCTAATTCCGGAAATAATGGCCATACCGAGGAACGGGATGCGGCCCTGTATTCCCCACTGACTTGCTTCTTACACGATAGCATCAAAACGGCAATCGCGAACACTTTCTGATTTTCGAGAAAAGAAGGGGAAGGGTTTAAACCACTATTCCGCCGACATTCTTACCCCCATAACTCCGCACTACGTGTAGTCACAACAAAGCCGATGAGTGCGTTGAATATAGCTCGTCGAACTCTATATTCAGTATAAAGGACAACTCTCTATCCCTTTCCGTTTGGACGGGAGAGGCCGGCAAAATTTCAAAAAATCGTCATTTTGACCTTCCAAAACAGACTTTTCTCTACACAAGGAGAACGAAGGGGCTCAGAGGCCCGCCCTTTTAACTGTAGCATCCCCGCATCTTCACTAATAATCAGCGCTAAAATCCAGCAAATCCGCCGCACTTTTTTCTAGCCTTAATTTTTGGGTACCTAAAATATTTGAGTCTCTAATTCCGAAAATAATGGCCATACCGAGGAACGGGATGCGGCCCTGTATTCCGCATTGACTTGCTTCTTACACGATAGCATCAAAACAGCAATCGCGAACACTTTCTGATTTTCGAGAAAAGAAGGGGATTCCGCTGACATTCGTAGCCCCATAACTCCGCACTACGTGTAGTGACAACAAAGCCGATGAGTGCGTTGAATACAGCTCGTCGAACTCTATCTTCAGTATTAAGGACAACTCTCTATCCCTTTCCGTTTGGACGGGAGAGGCCGGCAAAATTTCAAAAAATAGTCATTTTGACCTTCCAAAACAGACTTTTCTCTACACAAGGAGAACGAAGGGGCTCAGAGGCCCGCCCTTTTAACTGTAGCATCCCCGCATCTTCACTAATAATCAGCGCTAAAATCCGGCAAATCCGCCGCACTTTTTTCTAGCCTTACTTTTTGGGTACTTAAAATATTTGAGTCTCTAATTCCGGAAATAATGGCCATACCGAGGAACGGGATGCGGCCCTGTATTCCCCACTGACTTGCTTCTTACACGATAGCATCAAAACGGCAATCGCGAACACTTTCTGATTTTCGAGAAAAGAAGGGGAAGGGTTTAAACCACTATTCCGCCGACATTCTTACCCCCATAACTCCGCACTACGTGTAGTCACAACAAAGCCGATGAGTGCGTTGAATACAGCTCGTCGAACTCTATATTCAGTATATAGAGGACAACTCTCTATCCCTTTCCGTTTGGACGGGAGAGGCCGGCAAAATTTCAAAAAATCGTCATTTTGACCTTCCAAAACAGACTTTTCTCTACACAAGGAGAACGAAGTGGCTCAGAGGCCCGCCCTTTTAACTGTAACATCCCCGCATCTTCACTAATAATCAGCGCTAAAATCTGGTAAATCCGCTGCACTTTTTTCTAGCCTTAATTTTTGGGTACCTAATATATTTGAGACTCTAATTCCGGAAATAATGGCCATACCGAGGAACGGGATGCGGCCCTGTATTCCCCACTGACTTGCTTCTTACACGATAGCATCAAAACGGCAATCGCGAACACTTTCTGATTTTCGAGAAAAGAAGGGGAAGGGTTTAAACCACTATTCCGCCAACATTCTTACCCCCATAATTCCGCACTACGTGTAGTCGCAACAAAGCCGATGAGTGCGTTGAATACAGCTCGTCGAGCTCTATCTTCAGTATAAAGGACAACTCTCTATCCCTTTCCGTTTGGACGGGAGAGGCCGGCAAAATTTAAAAAAATCGTCATTTTGACCTTCCAAAACTGACTTTTCTCTACACAAGGAGAACGAAGGGGCTCAGAGGCCCGCCCTTTTAACTGTAGCATCCCCGCATCTTCACTAATAATCAGCGCTAAAATCTGGTAAATCCGCCGCACTCTTTTCTAGCCTTAATTTTTGGGTACCTAAAATATTTGAGTCTCTAATTACGAAAATAATGGCCATACCGAGGAACGGGATGCGGCCCTGTATTCCCCACTGACTTGCTTCTTACACGATAGCATCAAAACGGCAATCGCGAACACTTTCTGATTTTCGAGAAAAGAAGGGGAAGGGTTTAAACCACTATTCCGCCGACATTCTTACCCCCATAACTCCGCACTACGTGTAGTCACAACAAAGCCGATGAGTGCGTTGAATATAGCTCGTCGAACTCTATATTCAGTATAAAGGACAACTCTCTATCCCTTTCCGTTTGGACGGGAGAGGCCGGCAAAATTTAAAAAAATCGTCATTTTGACCTTCCAAAACAGACTTTACTCTACACAAGGAGAACGAAGGGGCTCAGAGGCCCGCCCTTTTAACTGTAGCATCCCCGCATCTTCACTAATAATCAGCGCTAAAATCCAGCAAATCCGCCGCACTTTTTTCTAGCCTTAATTTTTGGGTACCTAAAATATTTGAGTCTCTAATTCCGAAAATAATGGCCATACCGAGGAACGGGATGCGGCCCTGTATTCCGCATTGACTTGCTTCTTACACGATAGCATCAAAACAGCAATCGCGAACACTTTCTGATTTTCGAGAAAAGAAGGGGATTCCGCTGACATTCGTAGCCCCATAACTCCGCACTACGTGTAGTGACAACAAAGCCGATGAGTGCGTTGAATACAGCTCGTCGAACTCTATCTTCAGTATTAAGGACAACTCTCTATCCCTTTCCGTTTGGACGGGAGAGGCCGGCAAAATTTCAAAAAATAGTCATTTTGACCTTCCAAAACAGACTTTTCTCTACACAAGGAGAACGAAGGGGCTCAGAGGCCCGCCCTTTTAACTGTAGCATCCCCGCATCTTCACTAATAATCAGCGCTAAAATCCGGCAAATCCGCCGCACTTTTTTCTAGCCTTACTTTTTGGGTACTTAAAATATTTGAGTCTCTAATTCCGGAAATAATGGCCATACCGAGGAACGGGATGCGGCCCTGTATTCCCCACTGACTTGCTTCTTACACGATAGCATCAAAACGGCAATCGCGAACACTTTCTGATTTTCGAGAAAAGAAGGGGAAGGGTTTAAACCACTATTCCGCCGACATTCTTACCCCCATAACTCCGCACTACGTGTAGTCACAACAAAGCCGATGAGTGCGTTGAATACAGCTCGTCGAACTCTATATTCAGTATATAGAGGACAACTCTCTATCCCTTTCCGTTTGGACGGGAGAGGCCGGCAAAATTTCAAAAAATCGTCATTTTGACCTTCCAAAACAGACTTTTCTCTACACAAGGAGAACGAAGTGGCTCAGAGGCCCGCCCTTTTAACTGTAACATCCCCGCATCTTCACTAATAATCAGCGCTAAAATCCGGCAAATCCGCCGCACTTTTTTCTAGCCTTACTTTTTGGGTACCTAAAATATTTGAGTCTCTAATTCCGGAAATAATGGCCATACCGAGGAACGGGATGCGGCCCTGTATTCCCCACTGACTTGCTTCTTACACGATAGCATCAAAACGGCAATCGCGAACACTTTCTGATTTTCGAGAAAAGAAGGGGACATTCTTACCCCCATAACTCCGCACTACGTGTAGTCACAACAAAGCCGATGAGTGCGTTGAATACAGCTCGTCGAACTCTATCTTCAGTATAAAGGACAACTCTCTATCCCTTTCCGTTTGGACGGGAGAGGCCGGCAAAATTTAAAAAAATCGTCATTTTGACCTTCCAAAACTGACTTTTCTCTACACAAGGAGAACGAAGGGGCTCAGAGGCCCGCCCTTTTAACTGTAGCATCCCCGCATCTTCACTAATAATCAGCGCTAAAATCCGGCAAATCCGCCGCACTTTTTTCTAGCCTTAATTTTTGGGTACCTAATATATTTGAGACTCTCATTCCGGAAATAATGGCCATACCGAGGAACGGGATGCGGCCCTGTATTCCCCACTGCCTTGCTTCTTACACGATAGCATCAAAACGGCAATCGCGAACACCTTCTGATTTTCGAGAAAAGAAGGGGAAGGGTTTAAACCACTATTCCGCCGACATTCTTACCCCCATAACTCCGCACTACGTGTAGTCACAAAGCCGATGTAGTGCGTTGAATACAGCTCGTCGAACTCTATATTCAGTATAAAGGACAACTCTCTATCCCTTTCCGTTTGGACGGGAGAGGCCGGCAAAATTTCAAAAAATCGTCATTTTGACCTTCCAAAACAGACTTTTCTCTACACAAGGAGAACGAAGGGGCTCAGAGGCCCGCCCTTTTAACTGTAGCATCCCCGCATCTTCACTAATAATCAGCGCTAATATCCAGCAAATCCGCCGCACTTTTTTCTAGCCTTAATTTTTGGGTACCTAAAATATTTGAGTCTCTAATTCCGAAAATAATGGCCATACCGAGGAACGGGATGCGGCCCTGTATTCCCCATTGACTTGCTTCTTACACGATAGCATCAAAACAGCAATCGCGAACACTTTCTGATTTTCGAGAAAAGAAGGGGATTCCGCCGACATTCGTAGCCCCATAACTCCGCACTACGTGTAGTGACAACAAAGCCGATGAGTGCGTTGAATACAGCTCGTCGAACTCTATCTTCAGTATTAAGGACAACTCTCTATCCCTTTCCGTTTGGACGGGAGAGGCCGGCAAAATTTCAAAAAATCGTCATTTTGACCTTCCAAAACTGACTTTTCTCTACACAAAGAGAACGAAGGGGCTCAGAGGCCCGCCCTTTAACTGTAGCATCCCCGCATCTTCACTAATAATCAGCGCTAAAATCCGACAAATCCGCCGCACTTTTTTCTAGCCTTACTTTTTGAGTACCTAAAATATTTGAGTCTCTAATTCCGGAAATAATGGCCATACCGAGGAACGGGATGCGGCCCTGTATTCCCCACTGACTTGCTTCTTACACGATAGCATCAAAACGGCAATCGCGAACACTTTCTGATTTTCGAGAAAAGAAGGGGAAGGGCACTATTCCGCCGACATTCGTTGCCCCATAACTCCGCACTACGTGTAGTGACAACAAAGCCGATGAGTGCGTTGAATACAGCTCGTCGAACTCTATCTTCAGTATTAAGGACAACTCTCTATCCCTTTCCGTTTGGACGGGAGAGGCCGGCAAAATTTCAAAAAATAGTCATTTTGACCTTCCAAAACAGACTTTTCTCTACACAAGGAGAACGAAGGGGATCAGAGGCCCGCCCTTTTAACTGTAGCATCCCCGCATCTTCACTAATAATCAGCGCTAAAATCTGGTAAATCCGCCGCACTTTTTTCTAGCCTTAATTTTTGGGTACCTAATATATTTGAGACTCTAATTTCGGAAATAATGGCCATACCGAGGAACGGTATGCGGCCCTGTATTCCCCATTGATTTGCTTCTTACACGATAGCATCAAAACGGCAATCGCGAACACTTTCTGATTTTCGAGAAGAGGTGGAAGGGTTTAAACCACTATTCCACCGACATTCTTGCCCCTCTAACTCCGCACTACGTGTAGTCGCAACAAAGCCGATGAGTGCGTTGAATACAGCTCGTCGAACTCTATCTTCAGTATAAAGGACAACTCTCTATCCCTTTCCGTTTGGACGGGAGAGGCCGGCAAAATTTAAAAAAATCGTCATTTTGACCTTCCAAAACTGACTTTTCTCTACACAAGGAGAACGAAGGGGCTCAGAGGCCCGCCCTTTTAACTGTAGCATCCCCGCATCTTCACTAATAATCAGCGCTAAAATCTGGTAAATCCGCCGCACTCTTTTCTAGCCTTAATTTTTGGGTACCTAAAATATTTGAGTCTCTAATTACGAAAATAATGGCCATACCGAGGAACGGGATGCGGCCCTGTATTCCCCACTGACTTGCTTCTTACACGATAGCATCAAAACGGCAATCGCGAACACTTTCTGATTTTCGAGAAAAGAAGGGGAAGGGTTTAAACCACTATTCCGCAGACATTCTTACCCCCATAATTCCGCACTACGTGTAGTCGCAACAAAGCCGATGAGTGCGTTGAATACAGCTCGTCGAACTCTATCTTCAGTATTAAGGACAACTCTCTATCCCTTTCCGTTTGGACGGGAGAGGCCGGCAAAATTTCAAAAAATGGTCATTTTGACCTTCCAAAACAGACTTTTCTCTACACAAGGAGAACGAAGGGGCTCAGAGGCCCGCCCTTTTAACTGTAGCATCCACGCATCTTCACTAATAATCAGCGCTAAAATCCGGCAAATCCGCCGCACTTTTTTCTAGCCTTAATTTTTGGGTACCTAAAATATTTCAGTCTCTAATTCCGAAAATAATGGCCATACCGAGGAACGGGATGCGGCCCTGTATTCCCCATTGACTTGCTTCTTACACGATAGCATCAAAACGGCAATCGCGAACACTTTCTGATTTTCGAGAAAAGAAGGGGAAGGGTTTAAACCACTATTCCGCCGACATTCGTAGCCCCATAACTCCGCACTACGTGTAGTGACAACAAAGCCGATGAGTGCGTTGAATACAGCTCGTCGAACTCTATCTTCAGTATTAAGGACAACTCTCTATCCCTTTCCGTTTGGACGGGAGAGGCCGGCAAAATTTAAAAAAATAGTCATTTTGACCTTCCAAAACAGACTTTTCTCTACACAAGCAGAACGAAGGGGCTCAGAGGCCCGCCCTTTTAACTGTAGCATCCCCGCATCTTCACTAATAATCAGCGCTAAAATCTGGTAAATCCGCCGCACTTTTTTCTAGCCTTAATTTTTGGGTACCTAATATATTTGAGACTCTAATTCCGGAAATAATGGCCATACCGAGGAACGGGATGCGGCCCTGTATTCCCCACTGACTTGCTTCTTACACGATAGCATCAAAACGGCAATCGCGAACACTTTCTGATTTTCGAGAAAAGAAGGGGAAGGGTTTAAACCACTATTCCGCCAACATTCTTACCCCCATAATTCCGCACTACGTGTAGTCGCAACAAAGCCGATGAGTGCGTTGAATACAGCTCGTCGAGCTCTATCTTCAGTATAAAGGACAACTCTCTATCCCTTTCCGTTTGGACGGGAGAGGCCGGCAAAATTTAAAAAAATCGTCATTTTGACCTTCCAAAACTGACTTTTCTCTACACAAGGAGAACGAAGGGGCTCAGAGGCCCGCCCTTTTAACTGTAGCATCCCCGCATCTTCACTAATAATCAGCGCTAAAATCTGGTAAATCCGCCGCACTCTTTTCTAGCCTTAATTTTTGGGTACCTAAAATATTTGAGTCTCTAATTACGAAAATAATGACCATACCGAGGAACGGGATGCGGCCCTGTATTCCCCATTGACTTGCTTCTTACACGATAGCATCAAAACGGCAATCGCGAACACTTTCTGATTTTCGAGAAAAGAAGGGGAAGGGTTTAAACCACTATTCCGCCGACATTCGTAGCCCCATAACTCCGCACTACGTGTAGTGACAACAAAGCCGATAAGTGCGTTGAATACAGCTCGTCGAACTCTATCTTCAGTATTAAGGACAACTCTCTATCCCTTTCCGTTTGGACGGGAGAGGCCGGCAAAATTTCAAAAAATCGTCATTTTGACCTTCCAAAACTGACTTTTCTCTACACAAGGAGAACGAAGGGGTTCAGAGGCCCGCCCTTTTAACTGTAGCATCCCCGCATCTTCACTAATAATCAGCGCTAAAATCTGGTAAATCCGCCGCACTTTTTTCTAGCCTTAATTTTTGGGTACCTAATATATTTGAGACTCTAATTCCGGAAATAATGGCCATACCGAGGAACGGGATGCGGCCCTGTATTCCCCACTGACTTGCTTCTTACACGATAGCATCAAAACGGCAATCGCGAACACTTTCTGATTTTCGAGAAAAGAAGGGGAACCACTATTCCGCCAACATTCTTACCCCCATAATTCCGCACTACGTGTAGTCGCAACAAAGCCGATGAGTGCGTTGAATACAGCTCGTCGAACTCTATCTTCAGTATTAAGGACAACTCTCTATCCCTTTCCGTTTGGACGGGAGAGGCCGGCAAAATTTCAAAAAATAGTCATTTTGACCTTCCAAAACAGACTTTTCTCTACACAAGGAGAACGAAGGGGCTCAGAGGCCCGCCCTTTTAACTGTAGCATCCCCGCATCTTCACTAATAATCAGCGCTAAAATCTGGTAAATCCGCCGCACTTTTTTCTAGCCTTAATTTTTGGGTACCTAATATATTTGAGACTCTAATTTCGGAAATAATGGCCATACCGAGGAACGGTATGCGGCCCTGTATTCCCCATTGATTTGCTTCTTACACGATAGCATCAAAACGGCAATCGCGAACACTTTCTGATTTTCGAGAAGAGGTGGAAGGGTTTAAACCACTATTCCACCGACATTCTTGCCCCTCTAACTCCGCACTACGTGTAGTCGCAACAAAGCCGATGAGTGCGTTGAATACAGCTCGTCGAGCTCTATCTTCAGTATAAAGGACAACTCTCTATCCCTTTCCGTTTGGACGGGAGAGGCCGGCAAAATTTAAAAAAATCGTCATTTTGACCTTCCAAAACTGACTTTTCTCTACACAAGGAGAACGAAGGGGCTCAGAGGCCCGCCCTTTTAACTGTAGCATCCCCGCATCTTCACTAATAATCAGCGCTAAAATCTGGTAAATCCGCCGCACTCTTTTCTAGCCTTAATTTTTGGGTACCTAAAATATTTGAGTCTCTAATTACGAAAATAATGGCCATACCGAGGAACGGGATGCGGCCCTGTATTCCCCATTGACTTGCTTCTTACACGATAGCATCAAAACGGCAATCGCGAACACTTTCTGATTTTCGAGAAAAGAAGGGGAAGGGTTTAAACCACTATTCCGCCGACATTCGTAGCCCCATAACTCCGCACTACGTGTAGTGACAACAAAGCCGATGAGTGCGTTGAATACAGCTCGTCGAACTCTATCTTCAGTATTAAGGACAACTCTCTATCCCTTTCCGTTTGGACGGGAGAGGCCGGCAAAATTTAAAAAAATAGTCATTTTGACCTTCCAAAACAGACTTTTCTCTACACAAGCAGAACGAAGGGGCTCAGAGGCCCGCCCTTTTAACTGTAGCATCCCCGCATCTTCACTAATAATCAGCGCTAAAATCTGGTAAATCCGCTGCACTTTTTTCTAGCCTTAATTTTTGGGTACCTAATATATTTGAGACTCTAATTCCGGAAATAATGGCCATACCGAGGAACGGGATGCGGCCCTGTATTCCCCACTGACTTGCTTCTTACACGATAGCATCAAAACGGCAATCGCGAACACTTTCTGATTTTCGAGAAAAGAAGGGGAAGGGTTTAAACCACTATTCCGCCAACATTCTTACCCCCATAATTCCGCACTACGTGTAGTCGCAACAAAGCCGATGAGTGCGTTGAATACAGCTCGTCGAGCTCTATCTTCAGTATAAAGGACAACTCTCTATCCCTTTCCGTTTGGACGGGAGAGGCCGGCAAAATTTAAAAAAATCGTCATTTTGACCTTCCAAAACTGACTTTTCTCTACACAAGGAGAACGAAGGGGCTCAGAGGCCCGCCCTTTTAACTGTAGCATCCCCGCATCTTCACTAATAATCAGCGCTAAAATCTGGTAAATCCGCCGCACTCTTTTCTAGCCTTAATTTTTGGGTACCTAAAATATTTGAGTCTCTAATTACGAAAATAATGGCCATACCGAGGAACGGGATGCGGCCCTGTATTCCCCACTGACTTGCTTCTTACACGATAGCATCAAAACGGCAATCGCGAACACTTTCTGATTTTCGAGAAAAGAAGGGGAAGGGTTTAAACCACTATTCCGCCGACATTCTTACCCCCATAACTCCGCACTACGTGTAGTCACAACAAAGCCGATGAGTGCGTTGAATATAGCTCGTCGAACTCTATATTCAGTATAAAGGACAACTCTCTATCCCTTTCCGTTTGGACGGGAGAGGCCGGCAAAATTTAAAAAAATCGTCATTTTGACCTTCCAAAACAGACTTTACTCTACACAAGGAGAACGAAGGGGCTCAGAGGCCCGCCCTTTTAACTGTAGCATCCCCGCATCTTCACTAATAATCAGCGCTAAAATCCAGCAAATCCGCCGCACTTTTTTCTAGCCTTAATTTTTGGGTACCTAAAATATTTGAGTCTCTAATTCCGAAAATAATGGCCATACCGAGGAACGGGATGCGGCCCTGTATTCCGCATTGACTTGCTTCTTACACGATAGCATCAAAACAGCAATCGCGAACACTTTCTGATTTTCGAGAAAAGAAGGGGATTCCGCTGACATTCGTAGCCCCATAACTCCGCACTACGTGTAGTGACAACAAAGCCGATGAGTGCGTTGAATACAGCTCGTCGAACTCTATCTTCAGTATTAAGGACAACTCTCTATCCCTTTCCGTTTGGACGGGAGAGGCCGGCAAAATTTCAAAAAATAGTCATTTTGACCTTCCAAAACAGACTTTTCTCTACACAAGGAGAACGAAGGGGCTCAGAGGCCCGCCCTTTTAACTGTAGCATCCCCGCATCTTCACTAATAATCAGCGCTAAAATCCGGCAAATCCGCCGCACTTTTTTCTAGCCTTACTTTTTGGGTACTTAAAATATTTGAGTCTCTAATTCCGGAAATAATGGCCATACCGAGGAACGGGATGCGGCCCTGTATTCCCCACTGACTTGCTTCTTACACGATAGCATCAAAACGGCAATCGCGAACACTTTCTGATTTTCGAGAAAAGAAGGGGAAGGGTTTAAACCACTATTCCGCCGACATTCTTACCCCCATAACTCCGCACTACGTGTAGTCACAACAAAGCCGATGAGTGCGTTGAATACAGCTCGTCGAACTCTATATTCAGTATATAGAGGACAACTCTCTATCCCTTTCCGTTTGGACGGGAGAGGCCGGCAAAATTTCAAAAAATCGTCATTTTGACCTTCCAAAACAGACTTTTCTCTACACAAGGAGAACGAAGTGGCTCAGAGGCCCGCCCTTTTAACTGTAACATCCCCGCATCTTCACTAATAATCAGCGCTAAAATCCGGCAAATCCGCCGCACTTTTTTCTAGCCTTACTTTTTGGGTACCTAAAATATTTGAGTCTCTAATTCCGGAAATAATGGCCATACCGAGGAACGGGATGCGGCCCTGTATTCCCCACTGACTTGCTTCTTACACGATAGCATCAAAACGGCAATCGCGAACACTTTCTGATTTTCGAGAAAAGAAGGGGACATTCTTACCCCCATAACTCCGCACTACGTGTAGTCACAACAAAGCCGATGAGTGCGTTGAATACAGCTCGTCGAACTCTATCTTCAGTATAAAGGACAACTCTCTATCCCTTTCCGTTTGGACGGGAGAGGCCGGCAAAATTTAAAAAAATCGTCATTTTGACCTTCCAAAACTGACTTTTCTCTACACAAGGAGAACGAAGGGGCTCAGAGGCCCGCCCTTTTAACTGTAGCATCCCCGCATCTTCACTAATAATCAGCGCTAAAATCCGGCAAATCCGCCGCACTTTTTTCTAGCCTTAATTTTTGGGTACCTAATATATTTGAGACTCTCATTCCGGAAATAATGGCCATACCGAGGAACGGGATGCGGCCCTGTATTCCCCACTGCCTTGCTTCTTACACGATAGCATCAAAACGGCAATCGCGAACACCTTCTGATTTTCGAGAAAAGAAGGGGAAGGGTTTAAACCACTATTCCGCCGACATTCTTACCCCCATAACTCCGCACTACGTGTAGTCACAAAGCCGATGTAGTGCGTTGAATACAGCTCGTCGAACTCTATATTCAGTATAAAGGACAACTCTCTATCCCTTTCCGTTTGGACGGGAGAGGCCGGCAAAATTTCAAAAAATCGTCATTTTGACCTTCCAAAACAGACTTTTCTCTACACAAGGAGAACGAAGGGGCTCAGAGGCCCGCCCTTTTAACTGTAGCATCCCCGCATCTTCACTAATAATCAGCGCTAATATCCAGCAAATCCGCCGCACTTTTTTCTAGCCTTAATTTTTGGGTACCTAAAATATTTGAGTCTCTAATTCCGAAAATAATGGCCATACCGAGGAACGGGATGCGGCCCTGTATTCCCCATTGACTTGCTTCTTACACGATAGCATCAAAACAGCAATCGCGAACACTTTCTGATTTTCGAGAAAAGAAGGGGATTCCGCCGACATTCGTAGCCCCATAACTCCGCACTACGTGTAGTGACAACAAAGCCGATGAGTGCGTTGAATACAGCTCGTCGAACTCTATCTTCAGTATTAAGGACAACTCTCTATCCCTTTCCGTTTGGACGGGAGAGGCCGGCAAAATTTCAAAAAATCGTCATTTTGACCTTCCAAAACTGACTTTTCTCTACACAAAGAGAACGAAGGGGCTCAGAGGCCCGCCCTTTAACTGTAGCATCCCCGCATCTTCACTAATAATCAGCGCTAAAATCCGACAAATCCGCCGCACTTTTTTCTAGCCTTACTTTTTGAGTACCTAAAATATTTGAGTCTCTAATTCCGGAAATAATGGCCATACCGAGGAACGGGATGCGGCCCTGTATTCCCCACTGACTTGCTTCTTACACGATAGCATCAAAACGGCAATCGCGAACACTTTCTGATTTTCGAGAAAAGAAGGGGAAGGGCACTATTCCGCCGACATTCGTTGCCCCATAACTCCGCACTACGTGTAGTGACAACAAAGCCGATGAGTGCGTTGAATACAGCTCGTCGAACTCTATCTTCAGTATTAAGGACAACTCTCTATCCCTTTCCGTTTGGACGGGAGAGGCCGGCAAAATTTCAAAAAATAGTCATTTTGACCTTCCAAAACAGACTTTTCTCTACACAAGGAGAACGAAGGGGATCAGAGGCCCGCCCTTTTAACTGTAGCATCCCCGCATCTTCACTAATAATCAGCGCTAAAATCTGGTAAATCCGCCGCACTTTTTTCTAGCCTTAATTTTTGGGTACCTAATATATTTGAGACTCTAATTTCGGAAATAATGGCCATACCGAGGAACGGTATGCGGCCCTGTATTCCCCATTGATTTGCTTCTTACACGATAGCATCAAAACGGCAATCGCGAACACTTTCTGATTTTCGAGAAGAGGTGGAAGGGTTTAAACCACTATTCCACCGACATTCTTGCCCCTCTAACTCCGCACTACGTGTAGTCGCAACAAAGCCGATGAGTGCGTTGAATACAGCTCGTCGAACTCTATCTTCAGTATAAAGGACAACTCTCTATCCCTTTCCGTTTGGACGGGAGAGGCCGGCAAAATTTAAAAAAATCGTCATTTTGACCTTCCAAAACTGACTTTTCTCTACACAAGGAGAACGAAGGGGCTCAGAGGCCCGCCCTTTTAACTGTAGCATCCCCGCATCTTCACTAATAATCAGCGCTAAAATCTGGTAAATCCGCCGCACTCTTTTCTAGCCTTAATTTTTGGGTACCTAAAATATTTGAGTCTCTAATTACGAAAATAATGGCCATACCGAGGAACGGGATGCGGCCCTGTATTCCCCACTGACTTGCTTCTTACACGATAGCATCAAAACGGCAATCGCGAACACTTTCTGATTTTCGAGAAAAGAAGGGGAAGGGTTTAAACCACTATTCCGCAGACATTCTTACCCCCATAATTCCGCACTACGTGTAGTCGCAACAAAGCCGATGAGTGCGTTGAATACAGCTCGTCGAACTCTATCTTCAGTATTAAGGACAACTCTCTATCCCTTTCCGTTTGGACGGGAGAGGCCGGCAAAATTTCAAAAAATGGTCATTTTGACCTTCCAAAACAGACTTTTCTCTACACAAGGAGAACGAAGGGGCTCAGAGGCCCGCCCTTTTAACTGTAGCATCCACGCATCTTCACTAATAATCAGCGCTAAAATCCGGCAAATCCGCCGCACTTTTTTCTAGCCTTAATTTTTGGGTACCTAAAATATTTCAGTCTCTAATTCCGAAAATAATGGCCATACCGAGGAACGGGATGCGGCCCTGTATTCCCCATTGACTTGCTTCTTACACGATAGCATCAAAACGGCAATCGCGAACACTTTCTGATTTTCGAGAAAAGAAGGGGAAGGGTTTAAACCACTATTCCGCCGACATTCGTAGCCCCATAACTCCGCACTACGTGTAGTGACAACAAAGCCGATGAGTGCGTTGAATACAGCTCGTCGAACTCTATCTTCAGTATTAAGGACAACTCTCTATCCCTTTCCGTTTGGACGGGAGAGGCCGGCAAAATTTAAAAAAATAGTCATTTTGACCTTCCAAAACAGACTTTTCTCTACACAAGCAGAACGAAGGGGCTCAGAGGCCCGCCCTTTTAACTGTAGCATCCCCGCATCTTCACTAATAATCAGCGCTAAAATCTGGTAAATCCGCCGCACTTTTTTCTAGCCTTAATTTTTGGGTACCTAATATATTTGAGACTCTAATTCCGGAAATAATGGCCATACCGAGGAACGGGATGCGGCCCTGTATTCCCCACTGACTTGCTTCTTACACGATAGCATCAAAACGGCAATCGCGAACACTTTCTGATTTTCGAGAAAAGAAGGGGAAGGGTTTAAACCACTATTCCGCCAACATTCTTACCCCCATAATTCCGCACTACGTGTAGTCGCAACAAAGCCGATGAGTGCGTTGAATACAGCTCGTCGAGCTCTATCTTCAGTATAAAGGACAACTCTCTATCCCTTTCCGTTTGGACGGGAGAGGCCGGCAAAATTTAAAAAAATCGTCATTTTGACCTTCCAAAACTGACTTTTCTCTACACAAGGAGAACGAAGGGGCTCAGAGGCCCGCCCTTTTAACTGTAGCATCCCCGCATCTTCACTAATAATCAGCGCTAAAATCTGGTAAATCCGCCGCACTCTTTTCTAGCCTTAATTTTTGGGTACCTAAAATATTTGAGTCTCTAATTACGAAAATAATGACCATACCGAGGAACGGGATGCGGCCCTGTATTCCCCATTGACTTGCTTCTTACACGATAGCATCAAAACGGCAATCGCGAACACTTTCTGATTTTCGAGAAAAGAAGGGGAAGGGTTTAAACCACTATTCCGCCGACATTCGTAGCCCCATAACTCCGCACTACGTGTAGTGACAACAAAGCCGATAAGTGCGTTGAATACAGCTCGTCGAACTCTATCTTCAGTATTAAGGACAACTCTCTATCCCTTTCCGTTTGGACGGGAGAGGCCGGCAAAATTTCAAAAAATCGTCATTTTGACCTTCCAAAACTGACTTTTCTCTACACAAGGAGAACGAAGGGGTTCAGAGGCCCGCCCTTTTAACTGTAGCATCCCCGCATCTTCACTAATAATCAGCGCTAAAATCTGGTAAATCCGCCGCACTTTTTTCTAGCCTTAATTTTTGGGTACCTAATATATTTGAGACTCTAATTCCGGAAATAATGGCCATACCGAGGAACGGGATGCGGCCCTGTATTCCCCACTGACTTGCTTCTTACACGATAGCATCAAAACGGCAATCGCGAACACTTTCTGATTTTCGAGAAAAGAAGGGGAACCACTATTCCGCCAACATTCTTACCCCCATAATTCCGCACTACGTGTAGTCGCAACAAAGCCGATGAGTGCGTTGAATACAGCTCGTCGAACTCTATCTTCAGTATTAAGGACAACTCTCTATCCCTTTCCGTTTGGACGGGAGAGGCCGGCAAAATTTCAAAAAATAGTCATTTTGACCTTCCAAAACAGACTTTTCTCTACACAAGGAGAACGAAGGGGCTCAGAGGCCCGCCCTTTTAACTGTAGCATCCCCGCATCTTCACTAATAATCAGCGCTAAAATCTGGTAAATCCGCCGCACTTTTTTCTAGCCTTAATTTTTGGGTACCTAATATATTTGAGACTCTAATTTCGGAAATAATGGCCATACCGAGGAACGGTATGCGGCCCTGTATTCCCCATTGATTTGCTTCTTACACGATAGCATCAAAACGGCAATCGCGAACACTTTCTGATTTTCGAGAAGAGGTGGAAGGGTTTAAACCACTATTCCACCGACATTCTTGCCCCTCTAACTCCGCACTACGTGTAGTCGCAACAAAGCCGATGAGTGCGTTGAATACAGCTCGTCGAACTCTATCTTCAGTATAAAGGACAACTCTCTATCCCTTTCCGTTTGGACGGGAGAGGCCGGCAAAATTTAAAAAAATCGTCATTTTGACCTTCCAAAACTGACTTTTCTCTACACAAGGAGAACGAAGGGGCTCAGAGGCCCGCCCTTTTAACTGTAGCATCCCCGCATCTTCACTAATAATCAGCGCTAAAATCTGGTAAATCCGCCGCACTCTTTTCTAGCCTTAATTTTTGGGTACCTAAAATATTTGAGTCTCTAATTACGAAAATAATGGCCATACCGAGGAACGGGATGCGGCCCTGTATTCCCCACTGACTTGCTTCTTACACGATAGCATCAAAACGGCAATCGCGAACACTTTCTGATTTTCGAGAAAAGAAGGGGAAGGGTTTAAACCACTATTCCGCAGACATTCTTACCCCCATAATTCCGCACTACGTGTAGTCGCAACAAAGCCGATGAGTGCGTTGAATACAGCTCGTCGAACTCTATCTTCAGTATTAAGGACAACTCTCTATCCCTTTCCGTTTGGACGGGAGAGGCCGGCAAAATTTCAAAAAATGGTCATTTTGACCTTCCAAAACAGACTTTTCTCTACACAAGGAGAACGAAGGGGCTCAGAGGCCCGCCCTTTTAACTGTAGCATCCACGCATCTTCACTAATAATCAGCGCTAAAATCCGGCAAATCCGCCGCACTTTTTTCTAGCCTTAATTTTTGGGTACCTAAAATATTTCAGTCTCTAATTCCGAAAATAATGGCCATACCGAGGAACGGGATGCGGCCCTGTATTCCCCATTGACTTGCTTCTTACACGATAGCATCAAAACGGCAATCGCGAACACTTTCTGATTTTCGAGAAAAGAAGGGGAAGGGTTTAAACCACTATTCCGCCGACATTCGTAGCCCCATAACTCCGCACTACGTGTAGTGACAACAAAGCCGATGAGTGCGTTGAATACAGCTCGTCGAACTCTATCTTCAGTATTAAGGACAACTCTCTATCCCTTTCCGTTTGGACGGGAGAGGCCGGCAAAATTTAAAAAAATAGTCATTTTGACCTTCCAAAACAGACTTTTCTCTACACAAGCAGAACGAAGGGGCTCAGAGGCCCGCCCTTTTAACTGTAGCATCCCCGCATCTTCACTAATAATCAGCGCTAAAATCTGGTAAATCCGCTGCACTTTTTTCTAGCCTTAATTTTTGGGTACCTAATATATTTGAGACTCTAATTCCGGAAATAATGGCCATACCGAGGAACGGGATGCGGCCCTGTATTCCCCACTGACTTGCTTCTTACACGATAGCATCAAAACGGCAATCGCGAACACTTTCTGATTTTCGAGAAAAGAAGGGGAAGGGTTTAAACCACTATTCCGCCAACATTCTTACCCCCATAATTCCGCACTACGTGTAGTCGCAACAAAGCCGATGAGTGCGTTGAATACAGCTCGTCGAGCTCTATCTTCAGTATAAAGGACAACTCTCTATCCCTTTCCGTTTGGACGGGAGAGGCCGGCAAAATTTAAAAAAATCGTCATTTTGACCTTCCAAAACTGACTTTTCTCTACACAAGGAGAACGAAGGGGCTCAGAGGCCCGCCCTTTTAACTGTAGCATCCCCGCATCTTCACTAATAATCAGCGCTAAAATCTGGTAAATCCGCCGCACTCTTTTCTAGCCTTAATTTTTGGGTACCTAAAATATTTGAGTCTCTAATTACGAAAATAATGGCCATACCGAGGAACGGGATGCGGCCCTGTATTCCCCATTGACTTGCTTCTTACACGATAGCATCAAAACGGCAATCGCGAACACTTTCTGATTTTCGAGAAAAGAAGGGGAAGGGTTTAAACCACTATTCCGCCGACATTCGTAGCCCCATAACTCCGCACTACGTGTAGTGACAACAAAGCCGATGAGTGCGTTGAATACAGCTCGTCGAACTCTATCTTCAGTATTAAGGACAACTCTCTATCCCTTTCCGTTTGGACGGGAGAGGCCGGCAAAATTTCAAAAAATCGTCATTTTGACCTTCCAAAACTGACTTTTCTCTACACAAGGAGAACGAAGGGGTTCAGAGGCCCGCCCTTTTAACTGTAGCATCCCCGCATCTTCACTAATAATCAGCGCTAAAATCTGGTAAATCCGCCGCACTTTTTTCTAGCCTTAATTTTTGGGTACCTAATATATTTGAGACTCTAATTCCGGAAATAATGGCCATACCGAGGAACGGGATGCGGCCCTGTATTCCCCACTGACTTGCTTCTTACACGATAGCATCAAAACGGCAATCGCGAACACTTTCTGATTTTCGAGAAAAGAAGGGGAACCACTATTCCGCCAACATTCTTACCCCCATAATTCCGCACTACGTGTAGTCGCAACAAAGCCGATGAGTGCGTTGAATACAGCTCGTCGAACTCTATCTTCAGTATTAAGGACAACTCTCTATCCCTTTCCGTTTGGACGGGAGAGGCCGGCAAAATTTCAAAAAATGGTCATTTTGACCTTCCAAAACAGACTTTTCTCTACACAAGCAGAACGAAGGGGCTCAGAGGCCCGCCCTTTTAACTGTAGCATCCCTGCATCTTCACTAATAATCAGCGCTAAAATCCGGCAAATCCGCCGCACTTTTTTCTAGCCTTAATTTTTGGGTACCTAAAATATTTCAGTCACTAATTCCGAAAATAATGGCCATACCGAGGAACGGGATGCGGCCCTGTATTCCCCTTTGACTTGCTTCTTACACGATAGCATCAAAACGGCAATCGCGAACACTTTCTGATTTTCGAGAAAAGAAGGGGTAGGGTTTAAACCACTATTCCGCCGACATTCTTACCCCCATAATTCCGCACTACGTGTAGTCACAACAAAGCCGATGAGTGCGTTGAATACAGCTCGTCGAACTCTATATTCAGTATAAAGGACAACTCTCTATCCCTTTCCGTTTGGACGGGAGAGGCCGGCAAATTTTAAAAAAATCGTCATTTTGACCTTCCAAAACAGACTTTTCTCTACACAAGGAGAACGAAGGGGCTCAGAGGCCCGCCCTTTTAACTGTAGCATCCCCGCATCTTCACTAATAATCAGCGCTAAAATCCGGCAAATCCGCCGCACTTTTTTCTAGCCTTACTTTTTGGGTACTTAAAATATTTGAGTCTCTAATTCCGGAAATAATGGCCATACCGAGGAACGGGATGCGGCCCTGTATTCCCCACTGACTTGCTTCTTACACGATAGCATCAAAACGGCAATCGCGAACACTTTCTGATTTTCGAGAAAAGAAGGGGAAGGGTTTAAACCACTATTCCGCCGACATTCTAACCCCCATAACTCCGCACTACGTGTAGTCACAACAAAGCCGATGAGTGCGTTGAATACAGCTCGTCGAACTCTATATTCAGTATATAGGGGACAACTCTCTATCCCTTTCCGTTTGGACGGGAGAGGCCGGCAAAATTTCAAAAAATCGTCATTTTGACCTTCCAAAACAGACTTTTCTCTACACAAGGAGAACGAAGTGGCTCAGAGGCCCGCCCTTTTAACTGTAACATCCCCGCATCTTCACTAATAATCAGAGCTAAAATCCGGCAAATCCGCCGCACTTTTTTCTAGCCTTACTTTTTGGGTACCTAAAATATTTGAGTCTCTAATTCCGGAAATAATGGCCATACCGAGGAACGGGATGCGGCCCTGTATTCCCCACTGACTTGCTTCTTACACGATAGCATCAAAACGGCAATCGCGAACACTTTCTGATTTTCGAGAAAAGAAGGGGACATTCTTACCCCCATAACTCCGCACTACGTGTAGTCGCAACAAAGCCGATGAGTGCGTTGAATACAGCTCGTCGAACTCTATCTTCAGTATAAAGGACAACTCTCTATCCCTTTCCGTTTGGACGGGAGAGGCCGGCAAAATTTAAAAAAATCGTCATTTTGACCTTCCAAAACTGACTTTTCTCTACACAAGGAGAACGAAGGGGCTCAGAGGCCCGCCCTTTTAACTGTAGCATCCCCGCATCTTCACTAATAATCAGCGCTAAAATCCGGCAAATCCGCCGCACTTTTTTCTAGCCTTAATTTTTGGGTACCTAATATATTTGAGACTCTCATTCCGGAAATAATGGCCATACCGAGGAACGGGATGCGGCCCTGTATTCCCCACTGCCTTGCTTCTTACACGATAGCATCAAAACGGCAATCGCGAACACCTTCTGATTTTCGAGAAAAGAAGGGGAAGGGTTTAAACCACTATTCCGCCGACATTCTTACCCCCATAACTCCGCACTACGTGTAGTCACAAAGCCGATGTAGTGCGTTGAATACAGCTCGTCGAACTCTATATTCAGTATAAAGGACAACTCTCTATCCCTTTCCGTTTGGACGGGAGAGGCCGGCAAAATTTCAAAAAATCGTCATTTTGACCTTCCAAAACAGACTTTTCTCTACACAAGGAGAACGAAGGGGCTCAGAGGCCCGCCCTTTTAACTGTAGCATCCCCGCATCTTCACTAATAATCAGCGCTAAAATCCAGCAAATCCGCCGCACTTTTTTCTAGCCTTAATTTTTGGGTACCTAAAATATTTGAGTCTCTAATTCCGAAAATAATGGCCATACCGAGGAACGGGATGCGGCCCTGTATTCCCCACTGACTTGCTTCTTACACGATAGCATCAAAACAGCAATCGCGAACACTTTCTGATTTTCGAGAAAAGAAGGGGATTCCGCCGACATTCGTAGCCCCATAACTCCGCACTACGTGTAGTGACAACAAAGCCGATGAGTGCGTTGAATACAGCTCGTCGAACTCTATCTTCAGTATTAAGGACAACTCTCTATCCCTTTCCGTTTGGACGGGAGAGGCCGGCAAAATTTCAAAAAATGGTCATTTTGACCTTCCAAAACAGACTTTTCTCTACACAAGGAGAACGAAGGGGTTCAGACGCCCGCCCTTTTAACTGTAGCATCCCCGCATCTTCACTAATAATCAGCGCTAAAATCTGGTAAATCCGCCGCACTTTTTTCTAGCCTTAATTTTTGGGTACCTAATATATTTGAGACTCTAATTCCGGAAATAATGGCCATACCGAGGAACGGGATGCGGCCCTGTATTCCCCACTGACTTGCTTCTTACACGATAGCATCAAAACGGCAATCGCGAACACTTTCTGATTTTCGAGAAAAGAAGGGGAAGGGCACTATTCCGCCGACATTCGTAGCCCCATAACTCCGCACTACGTGTAGTAACAACAAAGCCGATCAGTGCGTTGTATACAGCTCGTCGAACTCTATCTTCAGTATTAAGGACAACTCTCTATCCCTTTCCGTTTGGACGGGAGAGGCCGGCAAAATTTCAAAAAATAGTCATTTTGACCTTCCAAAACAGACTTTTCTCTACACAAGGAGAACGAAGGGGCTCAGAGGCCCGCCCTTTTAACTGTAGCATCCCCGCATCTTCACTAATAATCAGCGCTAAAATCTGGTAAATCCGCCGCACTTTTTTCTAGCCTTAATTTTTGGGTACCTAATATATTTGAGACTCTAATTCCGGAAATAATGGCCATACCGAGGAACGGGATGCGGCCCTGTATTCCCCATTGTTTTGCTTCTTACACGATAGCATCAAAACGGCAATCGCGAACACTTTCTGATTTTCGAGAAGAGGTGGAAGGGTTTAAACCACTATTCCACCGACATTCTTGCCCCTCTAACTCCGCACTACGTGTAGTCGCAACAAAGCCGATGAGTGCGTTGAATACAGCTCGTCGAACTCTATCTTCAGTATAAAGGACAACTCTCTATCCCTTTCCGTTTGGACGGGAGAGGCCGGCAAAATTTCAAAAAATCGTCATTTTGACCTTCCAAAACTGACTTTTCTCTACACAAGGAGAACGAAGGGGTTCAGAGGCCCGCCCTTTTAACTGTAGCATCCCCGCATCTTCACTAATAATCAGCGCTAAAATCTGGTAAATCCGCCGCACTTTTTTCTAGCCTTAATTTTTGGGTACCTAATATATTTGAGACTCTAATTCCGGAAATAATGGCCATACCGAGGAACGGGATGCGGCCCTGTATTCCCCACTGACTTGCTTCTTACACGATAGCATCAAAACGGCAATCGCGAACACTTTCTGATTTTCGAGAAAAGAAGGGGAACCACTATTCCGCCAACATTCTTACCCCCATAATTCCGCACTACGTGTAGTCGCAACAAAGCCGATGAGTGCGTTGAATACAGCTCGTCGAACTCTATCTTCAGTATTAAGGACAACTCTCTATCCCTTTCCGTTTGGACGGGAGAGGCCGGCAAAATTTCAAAAAATGGTCATTTTGACCTTCCAAAACAGACTTTTCTCTACACAAGCAGAACGAAGGGGCTCAGAGGCCCGCCCTTTTAACTGTAGCATCCCTGCATCTTCACTAATAATCAGCGCTAAAATCCGGCAAATCCGCCGCACTTTTTTCTAGCCTTAATTTTTGGGTACCTAAAATATTTCAGTCACTAATTCCGAAAATAATGGCCATACCGAGGAACGGGATGCGGCCCTGTATTCCCCTTTGACTTGCTTCTTACACGATAGCATCAAAACGGCAATCGCGAACACTTTCTGATTTTCGAGAAAAGAAGGGGTAGGGTTTAAACCACTATTCCGCCGACATTCTTACCCCCATAACTCCGCACTACGTGTAGTCACAACAAAGCCGATGAGTGCGTTGAATACAGCTCGTCGAACTCTATATTCAGTATAAAGGACAACTCTCTATCCCTTTCCGTTTGGACGGGAGAGGCCGGCAAATTTTAAAAAAATCGTCATTTTGACCTTCCAAAACAGACTTTTCTCTACACAAGGAGAACGAAGGGGCTCAGAGGCCCGCCCTTTTAACTGTAGCATCCCCGCATCTTCACTAATAATCAGCGCTAAAATCCGGCAAATCCGCCGCACTTTTTTCTAGCCTTACTTTTTGGGTACTTAAAATATTTGAGTCTCTAATTCCGGAAATAATGGCCATACCGAGGAACGGGATGCGGCCCTGTATTCCCCACTGACTTGCTTCTTACACGATAGCATCAAAACGGCAATCGCGAACACTTTCTGATTTTCGAGAAAAGAAGGGGAAGGGTTTAAACCACTATTCCGCCGACATTCTAACCCCCATAACTCCGCACTACGTGTAGTCACAACAAAGCCGATGAGTGCGTTGAATACAGCTCGTCGAACTCTATATTCAGTATATAGGGGACAACTCTCTATCCCTTTCCGTTTGGACGGGAGAGGCCGGCAAAATTTCAAAAAATCGTCATTTTGACCTTCCAAAACAGACTTTTCTCTACACAAGGAGAACGAAGTGGCTCAGAGGCCCGCCCTTTTAACTGTAACATCCCCGCATCTTCACTAATAATCAGAGCTAAAATCCGGCAAATCCGCCGCACTTTTTTCTAGCCTTACTTTTTGGGTACCTAAAATATTTGAGTCTCTAATTCCGGAAATAATGGCCATACCGAGGAACGGGATGCGGCCCTGTATTCCCCACTGACTTGCTTCTTACACGATAGCATCAAAACGGCAATCGCGAACACTTTCTGATTTTCGAGAAAAGAAGGGGACATTCTTACCCCCATAACTCCGCACTACGTGTAGTCGCAACAAAGCCGATGAGTGCGTTGAATACAGCTCGTCGAACTCTATCTTCAGTATAAAGGACAACTCGCTATCCCTTTCCGTTTGGACGGGAGAGGCCGGCAAAATTTAAAAAAATCGTCATTTTGACCTTCCAAAACTGACTTTTCTCTACACAAGGAGAACGAAGGGGCTCAGAGGCCCGCCCTTTTAACTGTAGCATCCCCGCATCTTCACTAATAATCAGCGCTAAAATCCGGCAAATCCGCCGCACTTTTTTCTAGCCTTAATTTTTGGGTACCTAATATATTTGAGACTCTCATTCCGGAAATAATGGCCATACCGAGGAACGGGATGCGGCCCTGTATTCCCCACTGCCTTGCTTCTTACACGATAGCATCAAAACGGCAATCGCGAACACCTTCTGATTTTCGAGAAAAGAAGGGGAAGGGTTTAAACCACTATTCCGCCGACATTCTTACCCCCATAACTCCGCACTACGTGTAGTCACAAAGCCGATGTAGTGCGTTGAATACAGCTCGTCGAACTCTATATTCAGTATAAAGGACAACTCTCTATCCCTTTCCGTTTGGACGGGAGAGGCCGGCAAAATTTCAAAAAATCGTCATTTTGACCTTCCAAAACAGACTTTTCTCTACACAAGGAGAACGAAGGGGCTCAGAGGCCCGCCCTTTTAACTGTAGCATCCCCGCATCTTCACTAATAATCAGCGCTAAAATCCAGCAAATCCGCCGCACTTTTTTCTAGCCTTAATTTTTGGGTACCTAAAATATTTGAGTCTCTAATTCCGAAAATAATGGCCATACCGAGGAACGGGATGCGGCCCTGTATTCCCCACTGACTTGCTTCTTACACGATAGCATCAAAACAGCAATCGCGAACACTTTCTGATTTTCGAGAAAAGAAGGGGATTCCGCCGACATTCGTAGCCCCATAACTCCGCACTACGTGTAGTGACAACAAAGCCGATGAGTGCGTTGAATACAGCTCGTCGAACTCTATCTTCAGTATTAAGGACAACTCTCTATCCCTTTCCGTTTGGACGGGAGAGGCCGGCAAAATTTCAAAAAATGGTCATTTTGACCTTCCAAAACAGACTTTTCTCTACACAAGGAGAACGAAGGGGTTCAGACGCCCGCCCTTTTAACTGTAGCATCCCCGCATCTTCACTAATAATCAGCGCTAAAATCTGGTAAATCCGCCGCACTTTTTTCTAGCCTTAATTTTTGGGTACCTAATATATTTGAGACTCTAATTCCGGAAATAATGGCCATACCGAGGAACGGGATGCGGCCCTGTATTCCCCATTGTTTTGCTTCTTACACGATAGCATCAAAACGGCAATCGCGAACACTTTCTGATTTTCGAGAAGAGGTGGAAGGGTTTAAACCACTATTCCACCGACATTCTTGCCCCTCTAACTCCGCACTACGTGTAGTCGCAACAAAGCCGATGAGTGCGTTGAATACAGCTCGTCGAACTCTATCTTCAGTATAAAGGACAACTCTCTATCCCTTTCCGTTTGGACGGGAGAGGCCGGCAAAATTTAAAAAAATCGTCATTTTGACCTTCCAAAACTGACTTTTCTCTACACAAGGAGAACGAAGGGGCTCAGAGGCCCGCCCTTTTAACTGTAGCATCCCCGCATCTTCACTAATAATCAGCGCTAAAATCTGGTAAATCCGCCGCACTCTTTTCTAGCCTTAATTTTTGGGTACCTAAAATATTTGAGTCTCTAATTACGAAAATAATGGCCATACCGAGGAACGGGATGCGGCCCTGTATTCCCCACTGACTTGCTTCTTACACGATAGCATCAAAACGGCAATCGCGAACACTTTCTGATTTTCGAGAAAAGAAGGGGAAGGGTTTAAACCACTATTCCGCAGACATTCTTACCCCCATAATTCCGCCCTACGTGTAGTCGCAACAAAGCCGATGAGTGCGTTGAATACAGCTCGTCGAACTCTATCTTCAGTATTAAGGACAACTCTCTATCCCTTTCCGTTTGGACGGGAGAGGCCGGCAAAATTTCAAAAAATCGTCATTTTGACCTTCCAAAACTGACTTTTCTCTACACAAGGAGAACGAAGGGGCTCAGAGGCCCGCCCTTTTAACTGTAGCATCCCCGCATCTTCACTAATAATCAGCGCTAAAATCCGGCAAATCCGCCGCACTTTTTTCTAGCCTTACTTTTTGGGTACTTAAAATATTTGAGTCTCTAATTCCGGAAATAATGGCCATACCGAGGAACGGGATGCGGCCCTGTATTCCCCACTGACTTGCTTCTTACACGATAGCATCAAAACGGCAATCGCGAACACTTTCTGATTTTCGAGAAAAGAAGGGGACATTCTTACCCCCATAACTCCGCACTACGTGTAGTCGCAACAAAGCCGATGAGTGCGTTGAATACAGCTCGTCGAACTCTATCTTCAGTATAAAGGACAACTCTCTATCCCTTTCCGTTTGGACGGGAGAGGCCGGCAAAATTTAAAAAAATCGTCATTTTGACCTTCCAAAACTGACTTTTCTCTACACAAGGAGAACGAAGGGGCTCAGAGGCCCGCCCTTTTAACTGTAGCATCCCCGCATCTTCACTAATAATCAGCGCTAAAATCCGGCAAATCCGCCGCACTTTTTTCTAGCCTTAATTTTTGGGTACCTAATATATTTGAGACTCTCATTCCGGAAATAATGGCCATACCGAGGAACGGGATGCGGCCCTGTATTCCCCACTGCCTTGCTTCTTACACGATAGCATCAAAACGGCAATCGCGAACACCTTCTGATTTTCGAGAAAAGAAGGGGAAGGGTTTAAACCACTATTCCGCCGACATTCTTACCCCCATAACTCCGCACTACGTGTAGTCACAAAGCCGATGTAGTGCGTTGAATACAGCTCGTCGAACTCTATATTCAGTATAAAGGACAACTCTCTATCCCTTTCCGTTTGGACGGGAGAGGCCGGCAAAATTTCAAAAAATCGTCATTTTGACCTTCCAAAACAGACTTTTCTCTACACAAGGAGAACGAAGGGGCTCAGAGGCCCGCCCTTTTAACTGTAGCATCCCCGCATCTTCACTAATAATCAGCGCTAAAATCCAGCAAATCCGCCGCACTTTTTTCTAGCCTTAATTTTTGGGTACCTAAAATATTTGAGTCTCTAATTCCGAAAATAATGGCCATACCGAGGAACGGGATGCGGCCCTGTATTCCCCATTGACTTGCTTCTTACACGATAGCATCAAAACAGCAATCGCGAACACTTTCTGATTTTCGAGAAACGAAGGGGATTCCGCCGACATTCGTAGCCCCATAACTCCGCACTACGTGTAGTGACAACAAAGCCGATGAGTGCGTTGAATACAGCTCGTCGAACTCTATCTTCAGTATTAAGGACAACTCTCTATCCCTTTCCGTTTGGACGGGAGAGGCCGGCAAAATTTCAAAAAATGGTCATTTTGACCTTCCAAAACAGACTTTTCTCTACACAAGGAGAACGAAGGGGTTCAGACGCCCGCCCTTTTAACTGTAGCATCCCCGCATCTTCACTAATAATCAGCGCTAAAATCTGGTAAATCCGCCGCACTTTTTTCTAGCCTTAATTTTTGGGTACCTAATATATTTGAGACTCTAATTCCGGAAATAATGGCCATACCGAGGAACGGGATGCGGCCCTGTATTCCCCACTGACTTGCTTCTTACACGATAGCATCAAAACGGCAATCGCGAACACTTTCTGATTTTCGAGAAAAGAAGGGGAAGGGTTTAAACCACTATTCCGCAGACATTCTTACCCCCATAATTCCGCCCTACGTGTAGTCGCAACAAAGCCGATGAGTGCGTTGAATACAGCTCGTCGAACTCTATCTTCAGTATTAAGGACAACTCTCTATCCCTTTCCGTTTGGACGGGAGAGGCCGGCAAAATTTCAAAAAATCGTCATTTTGACCTTCCAAAACTGACTTTTCTCTACACAAGGAGAACGAAGGGGCTCAGAGGCCCGCCCTTTTAACTGTAGCATCCCCGCATCTTCACTAATAATCAGCGCTAAAATCCGGCAAATCCGCCGCACTTTTTTCTAGCCTTACTTTTTGGGTACTTAAAATATTTGAGTCTCTAATTCCGGAAATAATGGCCATACCGAGGAACGGGATGCGGCCCTGTATTCCCCACTGACTTGCTTCTTACACGATAGCATCAAAACGGCAATCGCGAACACTTTCTGATTTTCGAGAAAAGAAGGGGAAGGGTTTAAACCACTATTCCGCCGACATTCTTACCCCCATAACTCCGCACTACGTGTAGTCACAACAAAGCCGATGAGTGCGTTGAATACAGCTCGTCGAATTCTATATTCAGTATATAGAGGACAACTCTCTATCCCTTTCCGTTTGGACGGGAGAGGCCGGCAAAATTTCAAAAAATCGTCATTTTGACCTTCCAAAACAGACTTTTCTCTACACAAGGAGAACGAAGGGGATCAGAGGCCCGACCTTTTAACTGTAGCATCCCCGCATCTTCACTAATAATCAGCGCTAAAATCCAGCAAATCCGCCGCACTTTTTTCTAGCCTTAATTTTTGGGTACCTAAAATATTTCAGTCTCTAATTCCGAAAATAATGGCCATACCGAGGAACGGGATGCGGCCCTGTATTAACCATTGACTTGCTTCTTACACGATAGCATCAAAACGGCAATCGCGAACACTTTCTGATTTTCGAGAAAAGAAGGGGAAGGGTTTAAACCACTATTCCGCCGACATTCGTAGCCCCATAACTCCACACTACGTGTAGTGACAACAAAGCCGATGAGTGCGTTGAATACAGCTCGTCGAACTCTATCTTCAGTATTAAGGACAACTCTCTATCCCTTTCCGTTTGGACGGGAGAGGCCGGCAAAATTTAAAAAAATCGTCATTTTGACCTTCCAAAACTGACTTTTCTCTACACAAGGAGAACGAAGGGGCTCAGAGGCCCGCCCTTTTAACTGTAGCATCCCCGCATCTTCACTAATAATCAGCGCTAAAATCCGGCAAATCGGCCGCACTTTTTTCTAGCCTTAATTTTTGGGTACCTAATATATTTGAGACTCTCATTCCGGAAATAATGGCCATACCGAGGAACGGGATGCGGCCCTGTATTCCCCACTGCCTTGCTTCTTACACGATAGCATCAAAACGGCAATCGCGAACACTTTCTGATTTTCGAGAAAAGAAGGGGAAGGGTTTAAACCACTATTCCGCCGACATTCTTACCCCCATAACTCCGCACTACGTGTAGTCACAAAGCCGATGTAGTGCGTTGAATACAGCTCGTCGAACTCTATATTCAGTATAAAGGACAACTCTCTATCCCTTTCCGTTTGGACGGGAGAGGCCGGCAAAATTTCAAAAAATCGTCATTTTGACCTTCCAAAACAGACTTTTCTCTACACAAGGAGAACGAAGGGGCTCAGAGGCCCGCCCTTTTAACTGTAGCATCCCCGCATCTTCACTAATAATCAGCGCTAAAGTCCAGCAAATCCGCCGCACTTTTTTCTAGCCTTAATTTTTGGGTACCTAAAATATTTGAGTCTCTAATTCCGAAAATAATGGCCATACCGAGGAACGGGATGCGGCCCTGTATTCCCCATTGACTTGCTTCTTACACGATAGCATCAAAACAGCAATCGCGAACACTTTCTGATTTTCGAGAAAAGAAGGGGATTCCGCCGACATTCGTAGCCCCATAACTCCGCACTACGTGTAGTGACAACAAAGCCGATGAGTGCGTTGAATACAGCTCGTCGAACTCTATCTTCAGTATTAAGGACAACTCTCTATCCCTTTCCGTTTGGACGGGAGAGGCCGGCAAAATTTCAAAAAATGGTCATTTTGACCTTCCAAAACAGACTTTTCTCTACACAAGGAGAACGAAGGGGTTCAGACGCCCGCCCTTTTAACTGTAGCATCCCCGCATCTTCACTAATAATCAGCGCTAAAATCTGGTAAATCCGCCGCACTTTTTTCTAGCCTTAATTTTTGGGTACCTAATATATTTGAGACTCTAATTCCGGAAATAATGGCCATACCGAGGAACGGGATGCGGCCCTGTATTCCCCACTGACTTGCTTCTTACACGATAGCATCAAAACGGCAATCGCGAACACTTTCTGATTTTCGAGAAAAGAAGGGGAAGGGCACTATTCCGCCGACATTCGTAGCCCCATAACTCCGCACTACGTGTAGTGACAACAAAGCCGATCAGTGCGTTGTATACAGCTCGTCGAACTCTATCTTCAGTATTAAGGACAACTCTCTATCCCTTTCCGTTTGGACGGGAGAGGCCGGCAAAATTTCAAAAAATAGTCATTTTGACCTTCCAAAACAGACTTTTCTCTACACAAGGAGAACGAAGGGGCCCTTTTAACTGTAGCATCCCCGCATCTTCACTAATAATCAGCGCTAAAATCTGGTAAATCCGCCGCACTTTTTTCTAGCCTTAATTTTTGGGTACCTAATATATTTGAGACTCTAATTCCGGAAATAATGGCCATACCGAGGAACGGGATGCGGCCCTGTATTCCCCATTGTTTTGCTTCTTACACGATAGCATCAAAACGGCAATCGCGAACACTTTCTGATTTTCGAGAAGAGGTGGAAGGGTTTAAACCACTATTCCACCGACATTCTTGCCCCTCTAACTCCGCACTACGTGTAGTCGCAACAAAGCCGATGAGTGCGTTGAATACAGATCGTCGAACTCTATCTTCAGTATAAAGGACAACTCTCTATCCCTTTCCGTTTGGACGGGAGAGGCCGGCAAAATTTAAAAAAATCGTCATTTTGACCTTCCAAAACTGACTTTTCTCTACACAAGGAGAACGAAGGGGCTCAGAGGCCCGCCCTTTTGACTGTAGCATCCCCGCATCTTCACTAATAATCAGCGCTAAAATCTGGTAAATCCGCCGCACTCTTTTCTAGCCTTAATTTTTGGGTACCTAAAATATTTGAGTCTCTAATTACGAAAATAATGGCCATACCGAGGAACGGGATGCGGCCCTGTATTCCCCACTGACTTGCTTCTTACACGATAGAATCAAAACGGCAATCGCGAACACTTTCTGATTTTCGAGAAAAGAAGGGGAAGGGTTTAAACCACTATTCCGCCGACATTCTTAAACCCATAACTCCGCACTACGTGTAGTCACAACAAAGCCGATGAGTGCGTTGAATACAGCTCGTCGAACTCTATATTCAGTATATAGAGGACAACTCTCTATCCCTTTCCGTTTGGACGGGAGAGGCCGGCAAAATTTCAAAAAATCGTCATTTTGACCTTCCAAAACAGACTTTTCTCTACACAAGGAGAACGAAGGGGATCAGAGGCCCGACCTTTTAACTGTAGCATCCCCGCATCTTCACTAATAATCAGCCCTAAATTCCAGCAAATCCGCCGCACTTTTTTCTAGCCTTAATTTTTGGGTACCTAAAATATTTCAGTCTCTAATTCCGAAAATAATGGCCATACCGAGGAACGGGATGCGGCCCTGTATTCCCCATTGACTTGCTTCTTACACGATTGCATCAAAACGGCAATCGCGAACACTTTCTGATTTTCGAGAAAAGAAGGGGAAGGGTTTAAACCACTATTCCGCCGACATTCTTACCCCCATAACTCCGCACTACGTGTAGTCAAAACAATGTCGATTAGTGCGTTGAATACAGCTCGTCGAACTCTATCTTCAGTATAAAGGACAACTCTCTATCCCTTTCCGTTTGGACGGGAGAGGCCGGCAAAATTTCAAAAAATGGTCATTTTGACCTTCCAAAACAGACTTTTCTCTACACAAGGAGAACGAAGGGGCTCAGAGGCCCGCCCTTTTAACTGTAGCATCCCCGCATCTTCACTAATAATCAGCGCTAAAATCCGGCAAATCCGCCGCACTTTTTTCTAGCCTTAATTTTTGGGTACCTAAAATATTTGAGTCTCTAATTCCGAAAATAATGGCCATACCGAGGAACGGGATGCGGCCCTGTATTCCCCATTGACTTGCTTCTTACACGATAGCATCAAAACGGCAATCGCGAACACTTTCTGATTTTCGAGAAAAGAAGGGGATTCCGCCGACATTAGTAGCCCCATAACTCCGCACTACGTGTAGTGAAAACAAAGCCGATGAGTGCGTTGAATACAGCTCGTCGAACTCTATCTTCAGTATTAAGGACAACTCTCTATCCCTTTCCGTTTGGACGGGAGAGGCCGGCAAAATTTCAAAAAATGGTCATTTTGACCTTCCAAAACAGACTTTTCTCTACACAAGCAGAACGAAGGGGCTCAGAGTCCCGCCCTTTTAACTGTAGCATCCCCGCATCTTCACTAATAATCAGCGCTAAAATCTGGTAAATCCGCCGCACTTTTTTCTAGCCTTAATTTTTGGGTACCTAATATATTTGAGACTCTAATTCCGGAAATAATGGCCATACCGAGGAACGGGATGCGGCCCTGTATTCCCCACTGACTTGCTTCTTACACGATAGCATCAAAACGGCAATCGCGAACACTTTCTGATTTTCGAGAAAAGAAGGGGAAGGGTTTAAACCACTATTCCACCGACATTCTTGCCCCTCTAACTCCGCAGTACGTGTAGTGACAACAAAGCCGATGAGTGCGTTGAATACAGCTCGTCGAACTCTATCTTCAGTATTAAGGACAACTCTCTATCCCTTTCCGTTTGGACGGGAGAGGCCGGCAAAATTTCAAAAAATGGTCATTTTGACCTTCCAAAACAGACTTTTCTCTAAACAAGGAGAACGAAGGGGCTCAGAGGCCCGCCCTTTTAACTGTAGCATCCCCGCATCTTCACTAATAATCAGCGCTAAAATCTGGTAAATCCGCCGCACTTTTTTCTAGCCTTAATTTTTGGGTACCTAATATATTTGAGACTCTAATTCCGGAAATAATGGCCATACCGAGGAACGGGATGCGGCCCTGTATTCCCCACTGACTTGCTTCTTACACGATAGCATCAAAACGGCAATCGCGAACACTTTCTGATTTTCGAGAAAAGAAGGGGAAGGGTTTAAACCACTATTCCGCCAACATTCTTACCCCCATAATTCCGCACTACGTGTAGTCGCAACAAAGCCGATGAGTGCGTTGAATACAGCTCGTCGAACTCTATCTTCAGTATAAAGGACAACTCTCTATCCCTTTCCGTTTGGACGGGAGAGGCCGGCAAAATTTCAAAAAATCGTCATTTTGACCTTCCAAAACTGACTTTTCTCTACACAAGGAGAACGAAGGGGCTCAGAGGACCGCCCTCTTAACTGTAGCATCCCCGCATCTTCACTAATAATCAGCGCTAAAATCTGGTAAATCCGCCGCACTCTTTTCTAGCCTTAATTTTTGGGTACCTAAAATATTTGAGTCTCTAATTACGAAAATAATGGCCATACCGAGGAACGGGATGCGGCCCTGTATTCCCCATTGACTTGCTTCTTACACGATAGCATCAAAACGGCAATCGCGAACACTTTCTGATTTTCGAGAAAAGAAGGGGAAGGGTTTAAACCACTATTCCGCCGACATTCGTAGCCCCATAACTCCGCACTACGTCTAGTGACAACAAAGCCGATGAGTGCGTTGAATACAGCTCGTCGAACTCTATCTTCAGTATTAAGGACAACTCTCTATCCCTTTCCGTTTGGACGGGAGAGGCCGGCAAAATTTCAAAAAATGGTCATTTTGACCTTCCAAAACAGACTTTTCTCTACACAAGGAGAACGAAGGGGCTCAGAGGCCCGCCCTTTTAACTGTAGCATCCCCGCATCTTCACTAATAATCAGCGCTAATATCCGGCATATCCGCCGCACTTTTTTCTAGCCTTAATTTTTGGGTACCTAAAATATTTGAGTCTCTAATTCCGAAAATAATGGCCATACCGAGGAACGGGATGCGGCCCTGTATTCCCCATTGACTTGCTTCTTACACGATAGCATCAAAACGGCAATCGCGAACACTTTCTGATTTTCGAGAAAAGAAGGGGAAGGGTTTAAACCACTATTCCGCCGACATTCTTACCCCCATAACTCCGCACTACGTGTAGTCACAACAAAGCCGATGTAGTGCGTTGAATACAGCTCGTCGAACTCTATCTTCAGTATAAAGGACAACTCTCTATCCCTTTCCGTTTGGACGGGAGAGGCCGGCAAAATTTTAAAAAAAGGTCATTTTGACCATCCAAAACAGACTTTTCTCCACACAAGGAGAACGACGGGGCTCAGAGGCCCGCCCTTTTAACTGTAGCATCCCCGCATCTTCACTAATAATCAGCGCTAAAATCCGGCAAATCCGGCAAATCCGCCGCACTTTTTTCTAGCCTTAATTTTTGGGTACCTAAAATATTTAAGTTTCTAATTCCGGAAATAATGGCCATACCGAGGAACGGGATGCGGCCCTGTATTCCCCATTGACTTGCTTCTTACACGCTAGCATCAAAACGGCAATCGCGAACACTTTCTGATTTTCGAGAAACTATTCCGCCGACATTCTTGCCCCCATAACTCCTTACTACGTGTAGTGACAACAAATCCGATGCGTGCGTTGAGTACAGCTTGCCGAACTCTATCTTCAGTATAAAGGACGACTCTCTATATCTTTCCGTTTGGACGGGAGAGGCCGGCAAAATTTCAAAAAAAGGTCATTTTGACCTTCCAAAACAGACTTTTCTCTACACAAGGAGAACGAAGGGGATCAGAGGCCCGCACTTTTAACTGTACCATCCCCGCATCTTCACTAATAAACAGCGCTAAAATCCGGCAAATCCGTCGCACTTTTTTCTAGCCTTAATTTTTGGTTTCCTAAAATATTTGAGTCTCTAATTCCAGAAATAATGGCCATACCGAGAAACGGGATGCGGCCCTGTATTCCCCATTGACTTGCTTCTTACACGATAGCATCAAAACGGCAATCGCGAACACTTTCTGATTTTCGAGAAACTATTCCGCCGACATTCTTGCCCCCATAACTCCTTACTACGTGTAGTGACAACAAATCCGATGCGTGCGTTGAGTACAGCTTGCCGAACTCTATCATCAGTATAAAGGACGACTCTCTATATCTATCCGTTTGGACGGGAGAGGCCGGCAAAATTTCAAAAAAAGGTCATTTTGACCTTCCAAAACAGACTTTTCTCTACACAAGGAGAACGAAGGGGATCAGAGGCCCGCACTTTTAACTGTACCATCCCCGCATCTTCACTAATAAACAGCGCTAAAATCCGGCAAATCCGTCGCACTTTTTTCTAGCCTTAATTTTTGGGTTCCTAAAATATTTGAGTCTCTAATTCCAGAAATAATGGCCATACCGAGAAACGGGATGCGGCCCTGTATTCCCCATTGACTTGCTTCTTACACGATAGCATCAAAACGGCAATCGCGAACATTTTCTGATTTTCGAGAAGAAAAGGGGAAGGGTAACCACTATTCCGCCGACATTCGTGCCCACATAACTCCGCACTACGTGTAGTGATAACAAATCCGATGAGTGCGTTGAGTACAGCTCGTCGAACTGTATCTTCAGTATAAAGGACAACTCTCTATCCCTTTCCGTTTGGACGGGAGAGGCCGGCAAATTTAAAAAAAATGGTCATTTTGACCTTCCAAAACAGACTTTTCTCTACACAAGGAGAACGAAGGGGCTCAGAGGCCCGCCCTTTTAACTGTAGCATCCCCGCATCTTCACTAATAATCAGCGCTAAAATCCGGCAAATCCGCCGCACTTTTTTCTAGCCTTAATTTTTGGGTACCTAAAATATTTGAGTCTCTAATTCCGGAAATAATGGCCATACCGAGGAACGGGATTCGGCCCTGTATTCCCCATTGACTTGCTTCTTACACGATAGCATCAAAACGGCATCAACCACTATTCCGCCGACATTCTTGCCCACATAACTACGCACTATGTGTAGTGACAACAAATCCGATGAGTGCGTTGAGTACAGCTCGTCGAAATGTATCTTCAGTATTAAGGACAACTCTCTATCCCTTTCCGTTTGGACGGGAGAGGCCGGCAAAATTAAAAAAAATGGTCATTTTGACCTTCCAAAACAGACTTTTCTCTACACAAGGAGAACGAAGGGGCTCAGAAGCTCGCCCTTTTAACTGTAGCATCCGCGCATCTTCACTAATAATCAGCGCTAAAATCCGGGAAATCCGTCGCACTTTTTCGTAGCCTTAATTTTTGGGTACCTAAGGTATTTGAGTCCCTAATTTCGGAAATAATGGCCATACCGAGGAACGGGATGCGGACCTGTATTCCCCCTTGACTTACCTCTTACACGATAGTATCAAAATGGCAATCGCGAACACTTTCTGATTTTCAGCCGACATTCTTGCCGCCATAACTCCGCGGTACGTGTAGTGACAACAAAGCCGATGAATGCGTTAAATACAGCTCGTCTAACTCTAATTTCAGCATAAAGGACAATTGTATCCCCGTGCGTTTGGACGGGACCGGCCGGCAACATTTAAAAAAATGGTAATTTTGACCTTCCAAAACAGAATATTCTCTACACATGGGGGCTCAGAGGCCCGCCCTTTTAACTGTGGCATCCCCACATGTTCACTAATAATCAGCGCTAAAATGGGCTCTTTTTTCTAGCCTTAATTTTTGGGTACCTAAAATATTTGTGTCTCTAATTCTGGAAATAATGGCCATACCGAGGAATGGGATGCGGCCCTGAATTCCCGCTTGACTTACTTCTTACGTGATAGCATCAAAATGGCAATCGCAAACACTGTGATTTTCGAGAAAAAAAGGGCCGCCGTCATTCTTGCCGCCGTAACTCCTCAGTATGTGTAGTGACAACAAAGTGCTGAATACAGCTCGTCGAACTCTATTTTCATTATAAAAGACAACTCTCTATCCCCTTGTGTTTGGACGGGAGAGGCCGGCAAAATGTGTAGTGAGAACAAAGCTGATATGTGCAGAGAATAGATCTGCTCGATCTGTATCTGCAGTGTAAAGGACAACCCTCTGTCCTCAGCCAAATGGACAGTAGAGGACGGAAAACTTAAAAAAAAAAAAAAAAAAGGTCACGTTGACTTTCCAAAACATAGTTTTCTCTACACATGGAGAAAAACGTGCTCAGACACCTGTCCTTTTCACTGTAGCAACCCAGCAAGTTTACTAATAATCGCCAATAAAATCGAACAAATCTGGTGCAATTTTACTAGTCTTATTTTTTTCCCTAACAAAAATGTTTCAGTCTCTAATCTCGGGAAATAGTGGGGATATCTATGAATGGGAAGCAGTGTTGTATTCCCCCTTGACTTACTTCGGACAGAAAAGCATCAAGATGGGAATTCTGAATACAAGCTGATTTTCGAGAAAGACATCAATGCTTTAAATCTCTATTCTGCCAACATTCTCGCCGCCATAAAGTCAGACCATAGATGATAAGTGAGGTGAAGAGAGCTGCTCTATCTCTATCTGTAGTGTATAGAACAACTATCTGCCCCCAGGCATATGGACGATAGAGGCCGCGCAAATTTTCAAAAAATGTATGGCTGAATTAGTCGGAAAATTTTCTTTATTACATAAGATGAAATTTGTTAAAGAGTGTACGTACTGATCTGTTCAGGTAAGAATCTCTAATTTTTTTTAAAAATGGTCTACGTGATTCTCTAAGTTTTGCTGTTCATTTCAATGTGCAGATTTACACCAGCCATCTCCTCCTCGTCCCATCCCGTGATCATTTTGATCACATTTCCGTTCCCCTCACGTATATGGTACCTATGAGGTTACGTCCATTTTCGGTTTTCCCCTTCAAAATTTTCTAGAGCTCCTTCAGTGAAGCAGTGTAATCCGGAGTGAGACTAGTGGCCAACAGGCTTGGAGCTCACATATTTAGTTTCTTGCAGCCCCGAACCCCTTGGAAGGACGCGATTACGTACCTTTTAAATTTGTCCTCCCAATTCACCTCTTTCAATTCAAATTCAAAATTCAAAAAAAAAATTAAGCTTTGCTCTAACTATTATTGTAATTCCTCTTTTTTTTTAATTTTATTTATTTTGCTAATAATTGTAACATAAAATATAATATATACAGAAAAACTTTAGCTCGCCCCTGAAAGAGTAGAACTCGTACTCAGGGGCGGATTCCTGAATTGAAATTAATAAGTATACAATACAATAATGTCTTACGTCTACTATGCAATTAGAATATATAAATTTAAATTTACAATTTTTCAATTTTCATAAAATCCATACATAACTTTTTTAAATTTAATACTAGAACCATTAAAATTGACAAGATTAGGATATTTAAATACAAATTTGTTATATATTCTTGTACTAAGAATATGTTTTTTACTATCTGCAGAATTTCCCCAAAATATTATTCCATAGGACATAGGCATAATGAAATGAAAATAGGCAAAATATAATGTCTTTAAGATACTGGTGTTCAGAAATTTTAACTAGAGGCACTACTCAAAGCTTTAAAAGCGTGATGCGTGTTCTGTACTGAGCATATTGCTATCTCTTTCTCACGCAGTGTTGTCCTTGTCTCTCCTGCAGTGAATGGTATCATGCATAATATCAGCTCGTCGTAATCTTTCAAATTATTTGCGAGACTCCAAATTACACTGAACAACAAATTCTTACTTTTTGCCTTGCTCCGAAATAAAGATAAGTGAATATTACTAATATATGTGCCCTAAATCTGAATTTAAAATCCAAATTGCCTCATTACATACCATTTTCCAGGGAAAATGAATTGAATTGTTTATGAAAGAAACTTATTCTTGTTTCAATTTGTCACTGCTACTGATGAAATTACAAAACACTATGGCCTCAAAATACTTGAAAATGTGTACTGGATACAAAAATGATGTTACATTGTTTAAAACACAAAACAATAAAACTATTTCATGCATATGAAGAGAAAAATCTCGGAATCTGAACTTACCACTGAAAGAATTTTCTGGACAACTTCTGTTCATAACTAGACCCGGGACTGTCTTTCGCAAGGAACCAACAATAGTCTGCAAGCATGCTGGATGATGATCTTCCTTTATATCGCCTTTCCATTTCAGATATTTCTTGATGAAATCTTTCCCCAAGCTTGTCGTTTACCGCTGCAAGTTTAGGAAGAAAGAAATCCAAATGAGAATGTAAAAAGTGTATTTTGAGAGACATATTACACCTAATTTTCTCATATGCACTTAACGTGGTTTCCACAACAAGTTCTATGTAGTTCTCTGTCCTAGAATTCCCAAGGAAATTTGAGCAAGCATCTTTGAAAGCGCGCCATGCCATTATTTCAGTAACGGAAAGTTTTTCCTCAAACAAAGAATCAGCTGTAACTTTCTCAATTTGCGGACCGATGAAAATGCCCTCTTTCAATTTGCCTTCAACCAAACTGGTAAACTTTTCTTTTAAATACTGAAAACCACACCCTTGTTTGTTCATTGTGTAGACTTACTTTGAACTGTTATAAAATTCAATGAACAGAATATCTGTTTATTTATTAGAAGTACAAAAGAACATGCCAACAATCATAAGAAACTGGAAATAAGGCATAAATTTATAAAATGCATTAATTTTTGTTTTGGTTTACAACCCCCAACCCGCACCAGGTGTTTCCTGGGGGAGCACTTATCGAAAAGTGATCATAGTATACCTTAAAAACTTACGTGATACGAAGAAAAGACATACATCTTCGGATTCGGCGCACACCAATCCATAAGGGACACATTTTTTTAAGCCGGAGCAAAATTCTTGTTGTTCCGTGTTATTAATATGTTCTAAATCATTTGAAAGCAAGATATATTTTTTAAAACTAAGTTGTCAGTATGGAGTACATAAAAACACAAAAATAATAATAAACAGCAGAAGACTTATGCTGAAAATAACATTATTTCTAATGGAGTAGTGTCTACGAAACCTAGCGATCTGAATTCTACTCCCAGAGCAAACTTTCAAGACACTGGATTTGACAATTTATTTGGCACCATACTACTTTGTCCTAAGGGAAAGCCTGGCAAAATGTTTACAAGGCAGTCTAAAAGTAAAAACATATGGCAAAAGCAGTGGCATGTGCTGGATTTATTTTCAGAGGCAAGGGTTTCAATCAGATTTTTGTGCATAATCATGGAAGTATAAATAAATATGGGAAATACCTGTTATTATTCGGTTGAGAAGCTTTTGTCATCTAGTCTTCTGTCAAAAAATCTGAAAGTTAGAATTTATAAAACAATTATATTACCGGTTGTTCTGTATGGTTGTGAAACTTGGACTCTCACTTTGAGAGAGGAACAGAGATTAAGGGTTTTTGAGAATATGGTTCTTAGGAAAATATTTGGGGCTAAGAGGGATGAAGTTACAGGAGAATGGAGAAAGTTACACAACGCAGAGCTGCACGCATTGTATACTTCACCTGACATAATTAGGAACTTAAAATCCAGACGTTTGAGATGGGCAGGACATGTAGCACGTATGGGCGAATCCAGAAATACATATAGAGTGTTAGTTGGGAGGCCGGAGGGCAAAAGACCTTTGGGGAGGCCGAGACGTAGATGGGAAGGTAATATTAAAATGGATTTGAGGAAGGTAGGATATGATGGTAGAGACTGGATTAATTTTGCTCAGGATAGGGACCAATGGCGGGCTTATGTAAGGGTGGCAACGAACCTCCGGGTTCCTTAAAAGCCAGTAAGTAAGTAAGTAATCATGGAAGTATATGGTACCTCAAAATGCATTTGAACAACAAACAAGACATTGAAACATCTTACTATGACATTTCTTTCCTACTACGTATCACACTTAAGTTTTATTAAAAAGATTTATAAAGGACCATATTATCACTTAAACATCACGAATATCAGAGATTGAAATGGCATGTGATGAAGATGACTGAATTAATATCATTCTTTCTTTTCTATTTCTTATCTATTTCCTCCAGGAAAAGTTAACACTACAATCTCCCCATCAGTTTGCCAATGGCATAGAGCCCTAATGTCTACACAGATGTAAAACCTGTAAGGAGAAAGTGACTAAAAAGAAAGGATATACATTTTAGGAACTGAAATAGGTCCTACAATTAATTGTCAATATACTAGATAGTTTAATATTCCCCTTAGCAAAACCAATAGACTGGATGATAGAAAAAAATTATAAAGATATAATCTGTTTATAGAGTCACTACTACAGAACATTCAGCTCAAAATATAGTAAAACCTCGATAAGACGTGCCCGCTTATTACGCTATCCCGTGTAATACGCTTTTTTTGTCTGGTCCCTGAACATTTCATATATAACGCCTTTACAAAATACCCCGTTTGTTGCGCTCAAGTCCCGCATAATACGCTGATTTTGTGGAATATTTTCGATGTAATTTTCAGCAGTGTACTGTAACAGCAATTAAACATTTTGGCCATTGAACTTACTGGTGCCATTAACCTGAAAAGTATTGGTATTCGACACTTTACCTGCGCATTTAAACCTTCATACTGTACAATACCCCACCCTCTTATTCGACCCTTTAACTGCATGCTTAAAGCTTACATACAGTTACAATATTCCACCCTCTTGCTAATCCTCTCTCTCTCTCAAACAACATTCCTCACTCGACCGTAATACAATTCTGGAAATTTTTGCTGGTCAGTTTGTTGTCCTTAGTGTATTGAAGTGTCTGTGAGTGTGATTACAATGCATGTTAAACGAAAAACGCTTTCTGTATTGGAAAAATTGGAAATCTTACGAAAGTACGATGAAAACAGTACTCTTCATCAGATGCAACTCTCTGATTCATTAGGAATCCCATCATCGACATTAAGAACGATAGTAGTTTCCTAGAAAAGGTAACACAGATTAAAACCAAATTGAACATTCCTAACACCAGAGAAAATTTACTTATCAGAGAAAATCCATTGGAATTATTGCAACCTACCTTCAGTTTGGAATTAACAGAGGAAATAAGTAAATCAGACATACCAAAAGAAATACAAAAACTTCTAGCACTGGAAACGATCAATACTAGATACCCTACAGAAGAATGGCTACACATATATACTGATGGATCAACCACAGAAAACCTTACTGCAGCTGGAGTTACATGTACACATTTTTCCTTTTATCATTCTGTTGGCAGAGACACAACAAATTATGATGGTGAAATAGAGGCTATACACATTGCTCTCCGACAATTATTAAATCTTCCCTTAAATAAATATAAGAAGACAGTAATTCTTTCAGATTCTAAAGCTGCAATTCAGGGAATATGTTCAAATGCTACAAAGAAGTCAACAAAAATAAGAGAATGCTACAAAATGCTAACACAACTCCAAAAAGTTAATAAGATTGTGCATCTCCAATGGATTCCAGCACACTGTGGAGTCATGGGGAATGAAACCGTAGTAGACACACTTGCAAAGAAAGGCACAACGATAAAACAAGAGTCTAAATTTAATTTCTCATATTCCTCAATAAAACGCTTGATCACTACAAAATTTTCTCATTCATACCTACAAGAAATAGAATCAAATGCTAAAGACAAAAAATGGATTACACTACTTTCCAACCCCCAGAGACCAAGGAAAACAGCAGTTGCAGCCTTCAGACTATTGACAAATCATGACTGTCTAGCAAGTCATCTCTACAGAATAGGTATCTCAGCTTCACCCATAAGTGTCCTGTGTAACGATCCGGCAGAAATGAATGAAGACCACTTGAAGACCTGTGAAGCATTAAGATCAGAAGAAACTACAGTTCAAAAGTATTGGAAAGCACGACTGCTAATGGCTTCATTGCCAAATGCAAGGCACTAGACAACAACAACAACAACATTAAGAATGATAATAAAAAATTGCGACTCAATCACTGCAACTGTGACATTGGGAAGATGTAAGCGCAAGACAGTGAAGTGTGGTAAACATGAGGACTTGGAGAACACGCACACATCAAACAACTATAAATGACTCTTTTCGAAAGAATTAAGTACAGTACATACATACAGTATGGTAAATGTCTTTAACGTACAGTACAGTAATTACATAATAGAGTAATACTGTATTACCTTTCATGAATCATGCATTTCAATAAAGAAGAATGCTAATAGATACTGTATACAATTCAAAATTAGTATACAAGTCCCTTGAAAAGCGTCTTATCGGGGTTTTAAGTGTATATAAAATACAACATATCATAATTTAAAAAGTTAACTAAAAATACTGCACTATCTTAAAAAGACTAGCTGGTAAAAATAATGGGCAGACACAATTCACAGTATACTAAAATACTAAAACAAAACATAATAAGAAATGAAACTTACATTTTGGAGAAGTAATACAATCAATTACAAAAAATATAATAAAATAATTTAGAAACACCACAATGAAACACACTAGAACAGTCGGTGAAAAGTAACATACTAGTTTTTTCCTTACTAAAATTTTCTTTCGCAAGTGTGCTGGGAACCTGAATATTGATGGAACTGTTTCTGGTTTGAGTAATTTCACTTACGCTCCGGGGTGAACTTGACACATTCATTGCAACATGCAACTGTGTTTGGAAGGCAACCAATCCTCTCTTCATGTTCCTTGGATCCATCGCTTTAAGATTTCAGGACGAGAATGGAAAAACCTCTTAAAAACTAAAGATGTGATAATCATTTTAATGGTCAAGATTACTTAAAGAAATGTTGACTAGTCCAGGCCAACAGTAACATTATAATATAATAAATTTAGCTTCCCTTATGAAAAGGTTGCCAGATTTGACAAAGCGTATTACATACAATTTGGAAACACACCTAAAAGGTAAAATGATATACATTTGAAACGGTTAGGGAATCCAATATGCAAAATGTCAGAAAAATTTACACCAAAGTAGCGTTTGTGCTCATTTACAGTTAAGAAAGGGGGGGGGGGAATATCATCAGATAGGTTAGAATGATTTGAATGCCATATACTGCGAGAAAAATAATAGTACGTATTGATTGGCATTGATATCTAAACCAATCAACAGCCATCGGTTAAGATAACTTGAAATTTCCATTATCACTCCCATACAAATGATTTCTCAATATCTGAACTGATCCTTTGAGGGCACTAATGGCTATTTCCTTCACAATGCTGTGTGTTAGGCCCAGGTTTTTACATTTGTTGGCAAAGAAGGAGGGTATGGTACCTCGTGCTCCCACCATCAGACCTATCACATCAATGTGGGACAGGCTATATTTATCTTTATAGAACAGGATTGTTGGTTCATAGATCCGTTTCTTTTCACTGTCCACCTCATGCAGTTGATCTGCATGTGTCTCAAATCTGATGGTGGGATCGAGAATGTATGCCGAGTTGTTCTTAATGGCAATGATATCAATTCGCTGAACACTTCCTTGTGTGGCTAGTCCCTGCACTTCTTGATGGACCGTAAACCCTACTTCCTTCAGTGCCTCGGCCAGCATAGAACGGACAGCATGGTGACGGATGTTGCGAAGGGCCTCATTATAGGGGCAGAAGCCAAGGATATGGGGAAGAGTTTCAATCTCGCTGAGACAGCGCCTATAGCGGGTACCATCCCGACTTCTACCCGGTACAGCTCGGACCGGAGCAACATAGCCTACCATTTTAAGGGCGTCTATCCATTCCAAGAGGGTTAGACCTTTGTGATTTCTTATCCAGTTGTTTGCTGGGGGGAACTCTTTGTTAAGAATCACTCCTTTACCCTTTTGTTGCAATGTACACCAATTTTCAAATTCTTTGTCTCTTAAAGCATCTCTAACTTTTCGAGAGTCCACAAAATTTTCACGATTATTTAAAAAAGAATTAGAAGGAGTTAATTTAAGGCTCTTTAAACATGTTTTACTCTCCTCAATAAGGTCCCTAGTGGAAGTAATGTAAGGATCATTAGTTTTGTGTAATACCCTTAAGCCGTTAATGTGTTGTAGCGTGGATTCCCAGCGTACCCTAAAAAGACCAAGACCTTTATATTTATGATGTGTATATATCATAGAATTGGGTGTGTCAGCTGGTAGTTGTAAAATTTCTTTAAGAGTGCTTTTAATAATTTTATCAGCGTTATCTAAAAAAGTATTGGGTATTGTTTTCAAGGGCATTGTCTGAAATGTGTAAATTAATGATAGGCAAATTGAGGAATTTAATATACAAAACTTTTGATCAGGATGTAATAAAGGCGACGAAATTAGCAAATCTAATCTAGGTTTTGGATTGAATGGAGCCGTCTGATGCTTATCTACTAATATAGTATTAATATGTTACCATTTATTCATCATGAATGTTTTCGGCATATTTATATGCCATCTTCAGATATTAAACTTTGTCTTTGTACATGCTTAATACATGCCACAGTGGTGAAACATGAGTAACAGCGATGTGATCGTTGTATGCTATTTAAATGGACTTATGGAGTACAGTGTTCATACAGCTATTGATTATACACTGTCACTTCGTAATGAATTAAAACACACACACTGAATGAATGGAACAACTAAAACAGAGGTGTAAAAATTTTAACACACTAGCAGATGATGCTCAAAACCTCAACAAAATGAAAATGAAATAAAAAATCTAATCTAGTTTTCAGGTAATTTAAAACGGTTTGGGAATCGATTATACAGACGTCAGAAAAATTAACACCTAAGTAGCGTACATGCTCATTTGCAGTTAAGCATGTAACAGTAGTGTCATCAGAAATGTTTAGTTGATTTGGATGCAATTTACCGCGAGAAATATTAATAGCTACAGATTTATTTACATTTATATCTAAACCAATAGCTTTGAAACGATCAATAGCCACCCTTATGAGTTCTAAAGCAGAGTTTTTGTTTTTCGCTATGATAACAGTATCATCTGCAAAACCAAGTACAGTAATAGGTTTTAAATCTGAAACAAGATTGAAACCGTATTCGGCAGCGATCGAGTCTTCTGACAATTCATTAAGGATGTGATCAGTACATAGATTGTATAATGCAGGTGATCCTTGCAAAACTCCTTTTCGTAAATCAATGGGATTAGTTTTTTTATGATTGATTTCTACTCTAGTGGAATTATTTAGTTGAAGATTCAAAATTAACGTTTTCAACAAGCTTGGAATAAGCAAGCTATCTAATGAGTTTGATAGGTGCAAGTGCCCGATATTATCGAATGCCTTACTAATGTCAAGGAAAACGAGAGTTGCATCACATTTTTTAGATTTTGCGGACATTAAAATGGACCTGAGAAGGGATGTATTAACTATTGTTCCTGGAGAATGTGTAAATCCCCTCTGATGAGGATTGAATTTTATGTATTCCCGAAGGCGTTTATCAAGGACGCGTTCAATTACCCTATGTAACACGGAACAAATAGTAATTGGTCTCCAATTTTTAAAGTCATTTTCGTCACCAGATTTATAAATGAGAACACTTCTTGCGGTCTGGAAGCATGGAGGTACGTGACCAGTATGGAGCATTCTTGTAGCTATGGAGGAGATGATTTCTGCAGCAGTATCATCCTTCAGAACTCTCATCAGGACGTGGTCTGCGCCAGGAGCGGTGTCCACCGTGATTCGAGATATTGAAAGCGCAACTCCTGACTTGGTGATAGATTTCTGGAATGTTTAATCTAATTCGAGTATTTCTGCTTCGGTGTAATGGGATGGATATTCTGATCGAATATCGTTATTTGGTTGAGAAAAATTTGAACTGTAAAGTTATTGCACCTCACTGACATCTAATTTGCACTTTCTTTCTTGTAACAACAGCAGGATAAATTTAGATATAAAAATGGATATTACTTCCAAATGCTTGTTGTTCTGAACAACCAAGTGCCACACAATTTTTCACCATTTTTATTGATTTTATTGCGCATACAGAACATGAACCTCACGAAAGACTGATTGATACACATGAGTTAGAAAGAGAGAGCAATACCTTCTCCAACATGGCGTCGTCGCTGCCACACCTTCAGACAGGGAAGAACATTGCTGTGCTGTCTCCAGTTTAGTAGTACAGAGCTCCCTGAAACCAATACAAGTAAATAAACCTATTTAAAATGCAATTATTACATGCGAATTCACGATATCCCATTCTGGAACACAACCCATAAATTATTATTCAAAAGAATATCACCAAAACAATTTCACAAAATCCCATTCTGGAACACAATGCCATAGCTGAAAATTAGGCATCCCAACATTTATACGCGGGAGATAAAACACACTTAAATCATTGAATTCACAGTATTCGGTTTCACTTCATTCAGATATCTCCTCAACTAACCCACTAACCTTGTCACATACCTCGGCCTCATGTCACTCAGATATCCCTTCAATTAACCCACTAACCTTGTCACATACCTCGGTCTCATGTCAGTCAGATATCCACTCAATTAACCCACTAACCTTGTCACATACCTCGGTCTCATGTCACTCAGATATCCATTCAATTAATCCACTAACCTTGTCACATACCTCGGCCTCATGTCACTCAGATATCCCCTCAATTAACCCACTAACCTTGTCACATACCTCGGCCTCATATCACTCAGATATCCACTCAATTAACCCACTAACCTTGTCACATACCTCGGCCTCATGTCAGTCAGATAACCCCCAAATTAACCCACTAACCTAGTCACATACCTCGGTCTCATGTCACTCAGATATCCACTCAATTAACCCACTAACCTAGTCACATACCTCGGTCTCATGTCACTCAGATATCCACTCAATTAACCCACTAACCTAGTCACATACCTCGGCCTCATGTCATCAGATATCCATTCAATTAACCCACTAACCTTGTCACATACCTCGGTCTCATGTCAGTCAGATAACCCCCAAATTAACCCACTAACCTAGTCACATACCTCGGTCTCATGTCACTCAGATATCCCCTCAAATAACCCACTAACCTTGTCACATACCTCGGCCTCGTGTCACTCAGATATCCCCTCAAATAACCCACTAACCTTGTCACATACCTCGGCCTCAAGTCACTCAGATATCCCCTCAAATAACCCACTAACCTTGTCACATACCTCGGCCTCATGTCATCAGATATCCACTCAATTAACCCACTAACCTTGTCACATACCTCGGTCTCATGTCAGTCAGATAACCCCCAAATTAACCCACTAACCTAGTCACATACCTCGGTCTCATGTCACTCAGATATCCACTCAATTAACCCACTAACCTTGTCACATATCTCGGCCTCATGTCACTCAGATATCCCCCAAATTAACCCACTAACCTTGTCACATACCTCGGTCTCATGTCAGTCAGATATCCACTCAATTAACCCACTAACCTTGTCACATATCTCGCCTCATGTAACCCAGAAATTCACTCAATTAACACACTAACCTTGTCATATACCTCGGTCTCATGTCACTCAGATATCCACTCAATTAACCCACTAACCTTGTCACATATCTCGGCCTCATGTCACTCAGATATCCACTCAATTAACCCACTAACCTTGTCACATACCTCGGTCTCATATCAGTCAGATACCCCCCAAATTAACCCACTAACCTCGGTCTCATGTCACTCAGATATCCACTCAATTAACCCACTAACCTTGTCACATACCTAGGTCTCATGTCAGTCAGATATCCACTCAATTAACCCATTAACCTTGTCACATACCTCGGTCTCATGTCACTCAGATATCCACTCAATTAACCCACTAACCTTGTCACATATCTCGGCCTCATGTCACTCAGATATCCACTCAATTAACCCACTAACCTTGTCACATATCTCGCCTCATGTAACCCAGAAATTCACTCAATTAACACACTAACCTTGTCATATACCTCGGTCTCATGTCACTCAGATATCCACTCAATTAACCCACTAACCTTGTCACATATCTCGCCTCATGTAACCCAGAAATTCACTCAATTAACACACTAACCTTGTCATATACCTCGGTCTCAAGTCACTCAGATATCCACTCAATTAACCCACTAACCTTGTCACATACCTCGGTCTCATGTCACTCAGATATCCACTCAATTAACCCACTAACCTTGTCATATACCTCGGTCTCATGTCACTCAGATATCCACTCAATTAACCCACTAACCTTGTCACATATCTCGGCCTCATGTCACTCAGATATCCCCTCAATTAACCCACTAACCTTGTCATACACCTCGGCTTCATATCAATCAGATATCCCCATTGCTTACCTTGTTACATATCTCCATTACTTGGCACAGGAAACAGGAATAACCAGGTCTTCCCATTACTGCCCGATTTCTGTCAGTACACTGCAGCAGTGTAAAAAGTCCGCATATTTCTGGAAGAATTCTTTCCACACAGTCTATAAAAATAGTAAATAGCATATCTCCGGTAAGCTAACTCTTCTTATTCAATCGAAATTATTCAAGTAAAGGTACTGCTGTTAACTGTAAAGTCAAATTTTCTAAAATATGTTGTTTTTCCGGGAACAACACTTCTTTACTATTGCGTTAGGTAACGCAGCTGTAAATAATTAACCCGGGAATAATATATCTATTCATAGCAGGTTCTGTCCCAAGAATTTTATGATGTCTGACCAACCTAACTTAGCTATATACAAAAATAAGATATTCGTTCATAATCAAAGTATATATTCATTCTGTTAGCTTACCTTTAAAGCTCTTGGTGTAATAGCAGTTAGGCCTACTACATCAGTTCATCATGTGGTAGTGGTAGAAGAAAGGTAACCGCGTTCTGAAGTTTAACCCTTAAAACAATTAAAGGATCTCAGTTTAATAAATGTTTAACATATGATGGAAGAATTCAGAATACAATTAAAAACATGAAGGTACAGTGGTCAATGTTACTTATATCCCGCCCACTATAGAGACATAGGCCAATTTTACACATATTTAGTATAACTTGTTGCTTCTTTGACAGGTTAGGTTTTTGTTATAGCCTATCTTGCATATACGATTATAGCGCAATATTGGCAGTGATAAAAGTGAAATATTCGTTCAGTGGGCGTTGGACACTCTACATTCACCATAACTTCTAAATTAACACGATATGTTCAAATTTCTTACGTAATCATCCAGCTTCGTCCGATCAATAATTCAACATTTAAACGAAACAGGACAGCCAACATTCAACAATTGCTCAACTGAACAAATGAGGCTAATAGGCCATACACAATAGAATAATACGACTACTTTGTCTTCGAATGAAAATATAAATCCGTTATGTAATAATAGTTATAATAATCCGAAGGTTACAAAACTTACACATTCTGTAAATAATGGATATTAATAATGTCTGTTTAAAACTGTCATATTGGCAAAACTTATAACCACGCAACTTTCGACCAGTGTTGCCAACACATAAATTGTATCCCCGTCAGTGTTGCCAACACCTGGAAATCCGTCAGAATCCGTCAAAATAAAAAAGATCCACTCAGTATATCTATATACACATAAAAACCAAATTGTAACACAACTTACCAATTTTGATTAAAATAATAATTCGTCAATCTTTGACTTGATTACGAGGAAATCTGAAAAAGGGATTCAATATGGTCAGAGACGTTTTATAGCACAGTCTATTAGACTGTGTTTTATAGTATGGTATAGTATGGTAGCCTACGGCACAGCCAGGATTCAAAGTATTAATTAAACAATAAATTAAAAGAATTAATTAAACAATTAAAATGACAGCACTAAGAAAGTCAAAAAGTCCTTTGGTAAACTTGTTTATGGTGCAGAACTTAAAACAAAGGAGATATTGTGCTCATCCACTAAATGTAAAAAGAAGTATATATGGTGAATTTCACCATTTGTACACGGACTTACGGGACCAGCCAGACAAATTTTTGCAATACATGAGAATGAGTGTAGAAACTTTTGATTACATTTGTGAGAATACAAACGTATTATTGTCAAAACAGTGGAAGAATAATTGTCATGGAAGGCCAATACAAACAGAAGAACGCATTATGCTAACTGTAAGGTATTATCCTTGCACAATATTTTATTTTCAATTACGGTACAGTATTTCTTTTAATCAGTCAGTCCCACTTTAATTAAATGTCTCATTAATCCCCTGTAAAAGCTGCATCAACTGGATTCTGAAATTAAGGGGACACTCAACTTAAAAATTGGAGAAAAAGTGTCATAGAAATGAAAAATTAAATTTCTACACTAATTTACGTGACAGAACTAAATCAATATGCAGAATTCTTCCCCTATTCATTGAGAAGTCACAGTCAAATGCACAAAGCCAAAAAATAAAAAGTGATAATTAAAAGTGATATTTCAATTAATGATTGATTAAAAATTGAAATATTTTTTTATTTTGAAAAATATTGGATCTAAAGAGCTGAGATTTTGCATGTTACTTTCCATGTGTATATTAAACTTTTTCTCCAAATTTGAAAAAGATTGGTCTCGTCAGGAGAAAGAGACCTCACATGAGGCAACAGGCTTTTAAAAAAGTTGAGATCCTCGTCATCTTCCATTTCCACTTTTGCTGCTTTATTTTGGAAATAACGCAGCTTTTCTGTTTCAATATTGATTATCTCCGTTGCAAAATCCTGTGTGCAAGTAGACTGCCTCTTGCGACTTGTACTGTTGTTGTCGCCGCAGATGAGTGTGACGGAGTACTGTCCTCCTTCACTCCAGTCTCTTCAAAATCCAAACTGACGGTTTCAAGTCTTTCGTCCGCCAGGAAGTCCCCTGTAGGGGCAAGGAAGTTTCCACTGCTTTCTCGTGGTTGAAATTAACATTTCAAAAACAATAAACTCTCATACAGAGGCCAATTAGTTTGAGGATGTTGTTTCCCGCCATCGTCACCAGACCTTTTCTCTGGAATGGAGGCTACCACTTTTCTAATCACTCGATTTGATCGCGCACGTAACACAAAATAATGAAGAAATAAAGGTATATCTTAAACAAACACCATACAATGTCGTTAACCTGTTAAATAATAATATAATTCCACTAAATGTAAACTTGAAAACACTGCGCAATTTCGTAAACACAAGACAAGTCGGAGCACTATTCAATACGATGCTTCTCCGATCAGCACTGGATGTATAAAAAATTGACAAATTTTGAAATTGCTGCGCTATTTCTCAATAGGTGGCACCATTATTGTGGCTGTTAAAAAGTGTCAGAGGAAGTGATTATGTATATTAAGGATAAAGTACTCTCATAATTGACAATATCAGCGGTTTCCAGTTAAACACAGTGTTGTTTTAGTCCCTATTTACACTAGCTTAATGTCGTTCGACTTATAGCGCGGGCGCATGCGCAGTACGGATTTCTTTCCTTCCCATTCGACATCTGCTGGGTAGAAGCTGTTTCTATTTCTGTGCGACATTTCCGCAGGTGGGCCAGCCGAATTCACGCGACAGGACCCGAACATGGTTCGGAAAAGCAGTAGCAGACAACTTTTAATCAGCTGTTTCTCTGTTTCCGCATGCTTTGTAGCATCATGTCAGAGTGGAACAAAAACCAAGTAATGAAATTAATCGAGCTTTACGAGGAATGTCCATGCTTATATGACATCAGAAATAAAGACGATCACAATAGGATTCGGAGGGAAAATGCACTGGAGTTTATTTGTAAAAATTTGGAGTCTGTTCATCCCAATACTATTCCCTCCGACATCAAAACAAAAATAAAGAACATCAGGAGTCAATATACAAGAAAAAAATTAAACTTTCAATTCAGTTTAATACAATAAATATCTACTGGACAATTTTGTTCCAGTTTGAAATCTTTACTGAGCACATGGAATAACCAGAGCCTTTAATAACCCTTTCTCCTGCCTTCTGGATATCCATTTCCTTTCCCAGTCTCTCTTTGTTTTTGTTGTTGTTTTTTTTTTTTTTTACTTCTCATTACTGCAAGCTAACGAAACATTTGAAGCTGCAGAAGCTAAAACAGCTACATTTTTAATTGTTAAAATCCATTCTATTCATTTAAAAGGCTCACCACATCACTCACACGTTGCTCTAGCTCAACAACTAGCCTAGAGTAGCAGATGAGACATCTGCTAAGAGTGAACGGTGATACTACATTTAGCCAACAGAAAGCGTTTGATATAGGACGTTGCTCGACAACTTGCGTTGACTTGTGGACGAAAAATCTGCCAAGTGTAAACGGTGATGCTACATATAGCCGACAGAAAGCGCTTGATGTTGCGCGACAAATAGCAAGTGTAAATAGGGACTTACAATCAGCAGAGTGGTATGAAGAATTGAATTCTATAATGCGGTTATATTTATGTACGATTGGCAACACTGACTTATCTTCGCCATCTATTCATGGAAGTAATAACTAAAGAACTCCCACTTACAACAACAAATTATCGATTAGTATTGTCATATCTTTGAATGTCAGTATACGTATTTCAAGAAGATTTTCTATCATTTTCTTTTCTTTTTTCTAAGGGTACGTACACGTTGGAGCAACGATAAAATACAAAAGAAATGCCCTAGCGACGCTTTGGTATTATCAAAGAATCAAGTGTTCATATCGAAGCAACGAGGACGTGGGAAGCGATCATTTTGATCTATCAAGTAGAAGATATTCTATGCATCCACTTAATGAAAGAAGATATATAGGAAATATCAGCTGCTAGGTTCAAGGTTAATATAACTTAAATGCGTACAAAATTGAACCCCTTTTCTCATCCCAAAGCTAGTATAAATTCACTGTATTGTGATTGGTTCTTGTTACCACATAGCGTATCACGAATAAATACACAACTGAACAATTTGTCAATATCTATGATAATTAATTTAATATGCCGAAATAATAATAAGCGATAAATATTCGGATACATTAATAACCACCGGCCATTATACAGATTTATATTACCTTAATCAGAGATAATATGAACGACAAGAGCGAAGAAAATGGTATTTTTCTTTTTCGTCGCTTTTATCGCTGGTTCTTTTATAGTTTATCGTCACTCCAACGTGTAGGTACCCTAATTCAGGCAGTTGAACGCAACATGTCAATGAGGATTCCGCATTCATCTATGACAGTGGTTCCCAATTACTTCAGAGTTGTGGACCTCCTTTTTATTTCTAAAGGCAAGCTACGGACTCCTCTACCTTTAAATTTTGGTATCTGTGCAGTAGTAGTAATTGAGGGGTAGGTAGCAATATTAACAACAATGAAATTGAACAGAATGTATACCTGAATCTAGATGTCGTAGGAAAAATCACACCGTTTTTTTTTGTTACGGACAATTCTTTCCACGTCTGGTTCAATATTTGCTACTTTTAGTTTTAAATCAGGTTCTACATCGAGGCGATTTCTGTGTTTGTTTTTCAGGAAACAAAATATCGAGAAATGTTCGTTCACAAAGATGTGTTACAAAATAGAGCTAAGTGTTTCAATGCCTTTCTTACTTATTTTCTTATACTCATAAAATACCTTCACCCAAAACTCTGATCAAGTGTACATTCTTTGAAAAATATTTTAAACGAGCCCTTACAAGTAACAACTATAATCTTTTCGCTGTAAGAAAAATCCTAATGTAAACAATAGCACGTGACTGAAGTGAGGCTTCATTGGCCGCTGTTTGGCGCCATAGATTCTCAGTAAGTGATCCCGCCCACTGTTGTACATTGTTTCATGTTAAGCATTTCCCGTTACTCGTCAAGTAGACCTAACCTCACTACTCTGCATTAGTTTGCTTAAGAACTTTTACTTTATAATTATTGTAATGAAATTACAGTATTTTAAACTTACGTGTAAGGTCAATCGCTGCCGGACAAGGGAGTTATTCCTCCCAGGATGCAGAAGCCATATTACAGTACCACGTTCTTACGTGAACAACTACGAGCTCAAGTGAAGCCAGCTTGTTACAAGAACAGACTACCTCGGTATTACTCTTGGTATTCATCCGCGTTCATAGTAAATAAAATATAAAAGTAGCTTCTCTTTTACATAGCGTTTTACATATGAGTGAAGTTATATGATCCATCGTACTGAAGAACTAGAATTCAATTTTTTGTTCAAATAATACAAGATTAAGGTTTCCAAATACGGAAGTATGTTTTCCTGCGTCGTGAGAGCTTCAACTGTGAGCCAATCATGGATATGACAGCAACTTGCTTGTGTTTACATTAGAATTTTTCTTACAGTGAAAACAGTATAGTTCATCTTGCTCCTCCTCAGACAAAATTTTTAATTGTACCACACCACTCGAAAGGATTTCTTATCCACGAGTTTTCAGGATCTGATGGAGGAAAGTAATCTCTGAAGCTAGTCGCTAAGGGTGCTATTCATAGACATTTCACAGCATGCGCTTCGAGTGTACTAAGCTAGCCCCGGCTATCCACTGGTTACTAGTACAGAATTCAAATCATATCCTATCGCTAACACTGGTTTATGAATACGAAAAACGCTGATCATCCACCGGAAACCCGCGCTAAAAATGTCTATGAATACGGCCCTACGTCATTCAGATGCTTAACGATGACATGTTGAACTTCTTGTGACAATTCATCAGTGGACTTCAGAAATGACTTCAATGTTGGGAAGGTGCTGAGACTGTCACCTTCAGCTCGGCTTGCCCACAGCCGTATTTTTATAATTGCTGCCTCAATCCTGTCTCCTACGTCAAAAATATTCATACCACTACCTTGAAGACTCATATTGAGTGTTCAAGTACGCAAGAATATTTGCTATGTAGGCTGCCATAGACAACCAAGAGAAGTTATTCAACTGATCACATGGCAATTTAGTATCACTCAGAAATAATCGTACTTCACTTTTGCATACAGGAGTGCATTGGTTATCCAGAGGAAAAATTTTGCAGCGATTCTTTGCAAAATTGAGTGGGTTATGAATTATTAGGTATAAATCACGCAACGGACGTCCAGGGGTCTGAGGAACACCAATTGGGAAATACTGATCTATGACTATCGTAATTGTTCAAGAGTTTCTTCCCGAAAATACTCAAAAACAGTGGCGACTTCTCAAGGGGGTTGCAGGTTTGTACATCCCCCAGTAATGTTCCTAATCTCCCGGCTTTGTTACTATAATTTTTTTTTTTTTTTTTTACAATTTCATTCATGACTATCTGCAGCTGGAGTCTTGTTTTGTACGTCTGCAGGAGCCTTCGAGCCTCTTTGTAAAGATATTGAAAACCTATGAAAGGTAGTTTATAGAGATGTTCGGCTAATGCGGGGACAGGGGGTTAGAGGCGTGGTCTACTGCTTTCCTCATTGAGGAACACCAACGTCAGTGCCGAAGAAACTAAATTCACTGGGGAAGTAGGCCCATCTGTTTCAACTAGACATTTGTCCGAAGTAATAAGCATGAAAAATGTATTCATTCGGCTTGTACAATGAACAGTCGCATATTTCGCATATTACTTTCTCAATCTACATGCACACAAACGGCACAATACATAAAGGAGCTTGTATTTTGCTTTAAAGTTGTAAGAGTTGTCGTTCTGACAATAAGCGCTGCTATCTCCCGACAGCCTACGAAAGCTTCATTTGAATTTTATGAAGGAAAACGTTGCACTTGGTAGCATTCTGATGACGATTCTGTGTTCAAATGTTTTTCATGAGGGTAAATCGCAATATAGAGAGCTCCGCCCACGACCCCTTCCACTTTTGGACTTTCTGTATAAATAGATATGCTTGTATTTAGTCATTTTATTTATTAATTGCATATAAATAAGCCTTATATGTATACCGCCTCAGATATACACGGTTTTAAACTTTAAAGTAAAGTATGTTTAACTCCTCTTCGATATCCATTGTGCACCACCATATTTTCAAACCACCAGCCGCCACTGTCAAAAAGCTATTTAAAAATCTTACTTTGGATGGTATGCTCTGGTTGAGTAAATTTGTAGTCGTTTGCAATTTTAAATTGTTTTGTATTTTCCGAATGAGGTCAAAAACCGGTACGGAAAATCGCAAAGAGAAGTCTCGCCCCAAAGCGCGTCGCACCTTCAGAAAGTTTGGAAACCACTGGTGTAGATTAATCCTTTTAACATGTGAAAAACTATTTTTTTGTAAGAGGAAATATGTCAGGCTAGTTTCCATTGTGGCAGAAAAAGATTCACAAAATAGAATCATTAACTCCAGAAACCGTAATTGCACTCATTTGCAAATGACATTTTATATTAATCGAAATTATGAAGCCGTGCTACCAAATGTAATGGAGCATGTCCAATATGTAATGTCTACTTATTCACTGCAATCTTGCTAACCACTAGGATTGCTAATATCGCCTCATTACAGACAATGCGAAATAGTACCCGCACAGTCTATTGTTCCTAGGACCCTCACAACTCAAGCTTCGTGACTGTATATACTAGACTGTGGTTCAACTATGAATAGTACAGCAGCAAATTGGTTAAATTTATTTATACGGGAAAAGTTTGGGAGAAAAATCAAACGATATATGGATCGTATGTGGAGACGAAGAGAAAGGTGGAAAAGAGGCAAAATTGAAGAATGCTGGGTTTGCAGTGAAGGACCTACTCTTGAGCACAAAACTGAAATGAACAGCAAATTAACTCAGATGTTCAATATTTTATTGACTAAACATTTTTAAAATCAACTAAATCACAACACTTAAATTTATTTCCGTGACCAATCAATGCAGCTACAACATTATAATTAGAAGTAATCATGCGTAAGTCTAACCAATATTTAGTTTTCGCATTTGTTTCTCCACTATAAACTGTTTCACCTTCAAGACTTGGATCGTTGACAAGTATAAGAATCAATTTCAACTGGCCCCAGCAATACATACACCATACATCAATTTGTACGCATACTGATAACACTTCCTCAAAATATACTGTATCAATTCCACCTTGTATATATTAAAATATACAATCTGTAGTAGCCTACATCAAAATATTTAAGAATATATAACTTAAAACTCTGAAATATGGAAATTAGTGCGATTCGCAGACATTTTTGTTCCCCCCCCCCTTTAGTAAAGAGGAACAAAAAAGGCAAATTCCATTTTTCTAGATTTTGAGTAGTTTTCCAGAAAAACGTGCATTTAAAACACGTAAACTATGAGATCATGCAACGCTGTAACCAGTACTGAGTGTACATCAAGTTGTGTTGCTCCTAACAACCTCTTCTCCTGGCTTGTTTGCTTGTTTTGAATAGGAAAGTAGGTCATTTCCTGTACATTGTCTTTAAACGCGTAAAAAATACACATGATATACAGTTCAATTTTTATGTTCAAATTGTGTTAGAGAACGGAGAATGAATAATGCTCATTTCACGTTCAACAAAATCTTTGAAAAGATGAAATAAACTACAACGTGAATGTAATTAAGCGTTCAGAGAACACACATAATAAGATTCGCCTATTTCAAACTAAATTGAGAAAATGAAATATTTCTACAATACCATTACAATTGGATATTCCTGAGAACGGAAACAACTATGCTTATTTCAAGTTACAAAAACATTTGAAACATTTAAGACTATACAGGCAAAAAAAATAAAAATAGCATATATGCTATTTTGCGTTAAACGAATACAAAAATATTTTTAAACTCTTGATTAAATTTTAATTAAATATTCGGTGAACACAGGCATTAAGAAAAGCTTATTTTACGTTATACAGGTCTACTTAATTTAAAAAATTCAGTTTGTTGCACTGCAAACATTTTCTATCATTTAGTTAATATAGGCCTACCGTTTTCTTAAATTGACGGAGCATTCTGGGAATTAATTCATATGCTTCTCCAGAATATGCTATGAAATCTTTTTTATACAGTTCCGTACTTTTTTGTCGAAAAAAAACGAGAAAAACTGCATTAACCCCTTCAGTCCTTTTGGATAGTATACTATACATAATTTTTATTTTTTTTTTTTTGCAGTATCTTTGATACTTTTGAAATTTTTGAAAAATTAAATTCGATAGAAATGAAGAGCATCACTTTTGCAACATTTCTATACCAGAATTATAAACTAGAATTTAAAATTTGGGAGCACAAGAGTCAAAATTGCCCCAAAATTTAACTTTGTGATAACTTGATTTGGAATTTTTGAAATCTGAGAATAACAGACTTTTTTTAAATTAAAAAAATATATAAATTCGGAACTGAAGAGGTTAAAAATTTCGTTTGAAATATCTCAAAGCAATACAACTTTAAATTAATGACATTATTTACAGTCACCCTGTATAGTAATAGAATAATAATGTAATTACATAAATTCCGTATTCTAGTTGTGATGAAACTAAATGAATGTTAAGTCAAACTATAACATGTTACAATATTAATGTAATATTAATCAGTACAGCCCCTAATCTTGAAAATTGAAATTCTTTCAGCTAGTTTTAGTTCATTCAGTTATGGAGTATGAAGTAATTGGGGCTCATTGAATATGTCACGCTTTCAATAGATTTTAATGAACTGGCACAATAACAGGAGCTACATTTACTTAGGCATGTTGATCAATGTGAAACAAGGTAACAATACTTTAAGTAGGTAATAGAAACTTGTGTACTGGTGGAAGAAGCTGCATCTGATGTATGTACCAGCATATACCGTGAACACGCTCCATGTGTATTGCGACTCCCGGAAAAACTGGAACAAAAGATGCGACAAATTTAAAAGTGAAGTGGCTGTGTTGAAGATGAATACCCAAAAATAAAAACTCTCTCCTTTAAGCTTTAACCTGGTTTGACATTTAAGGGGACAAGGTAGTTTAGGTGTTTTTGTAGTGCGCAATGCTGATTTTAAGTGTTTATTTCTCCGAAAGTAAAATACGTTATTTTCAAATTTTTACACGTTATTCTACATCCTTTTAAGATTATATTGGTGGTTAATTTATTATATTAACTGGTATAATTGAGTTTTAAAAAATTGTATTCAAATGAAAGAAAAAAAAATTGTTAAATTCATGCACCTTTCATTTGAAAACTGGTTAATGTACATGGCTAAAATTGTTCGTATATATTTGCAATATATGTACTTATCTAAGTTCACTAGCAAAATTATAGATCTTGCTCGATTTTATCAATTTTTTAAAAAATAATATACTTATATAAAAATTCTACCGAGAAAAACCTGAAATTTTCAGTATAACATATCTAAATCTTTTAATACATATGATATCAATCTAAAAGTGCTAAAAGTCCATTACGTGATGTACAATGAGCGTGCAAATTTCAGTTCTACAACAGTTTGATAGGATATACTAATTTTTTTTTTAAAGATGAGACATGACAGTTAAGCGGCCGAGTTTGGAACTACAGTGCCATGTTGCCAACGTGCACTACCACGCTGCCACCACCTTAACAGCCTGTATAAAACCTTTAGAATATAATAGGGAAAAATTTTACGAAATTTCTTACTTTAACGGCGCTGTATTTACTACTAGGTTATTTAACATCGATGGAATTGGTGATAGCCAGATGGTATTTGAAGACATGAGGCCGAAGATTCGGCACAGATTGTCTGACTTTCGTCTTATGGTTGGAGAAAACTTCTGAAAAATCCCAACCAGGTAGTAAGCCCAAGCAGGAATCGAACTCACGCCCAAACGCAGCTCCGGATCAGCAGGCAAACGTGCTACCGCCTAAGGTGGTCCAAAAAATCTGAAAAGAAATTGTTCATTTCAATATACAAGTTACGCTTAATTTCACCATCTTATTCCATTTTCTACCATTTTCCAATAAAACGTGAAATTTTCAACAATGCATTGGTTTGATACAATATATTTCTCCATTATTAATGAATAATTGGTTTCTCTATAGCACTGGAGAATTTGCAAGATACGAAGCAACAAATTATTTGTCCCGTTTAGCCAAGGAAGGATGCAACTGCTATCATTTTCCATTTCCGTTAGGACAGGAACCTTGCATCCTTCCTTGTTACACCCGCCCGCCACGATGAGGCACGGGACAATGGGCGGGGACCTGAAAGAGAAAGAAAAATAAGCCAGCAAAATGCAATAATATACATTATACAACATAATGAGACAGTTTGATATACTGAAACGAATATAACCTCATTTTCAGGATTTCTTTTAGGAAAAAAAAAAAAAAACAAGAAAAAAACAAACAAACAAATTTGTATTACAGTCTCAACAACAGATCGAAAAAAAATCTAAGTTACATTTGCTCAGACATTACGTATTTTCTCCTGAAGATAAGAATTTTTGTAATACAAACTAAAATCAAATTATTTCGAGTTGATTTGCCACTTTCATTTAGAAATTAATTGTAATCAAAATATCACGTGGCATATGCTATGATCAAGTAAAAGAATGTTTAGTTTTGAATTATTTTACAATAACGCACGAGGATACAAGCCCTAACAAGTACAAGAAACTTTGAATTCAGCTTCTACAAATTTTCAAAAGTTAGGATTTCTGAACCTGAAAAATGTTTCCTCAAATGTATTATCTAGCAAGAGTTCGATTATTTCGTGCTTCAAAACTCAGTACAGTCATTTGAAATACTCAGTTTTAATAATTAATTATGTACTTCTGTCATTACTTTATTTACAATTACCGCAATCCATATTTAAATGCATGCACATTCAGTAATGAACACTTACCAAGTTGAAAACATTCTTCTAATCTGTCCTCTTGAACTTTTGTACCAAATCGGTGAAATCTACGACTTTCCTCATAGACGTTACATGTACTGTTTTATACAAGGGCTCAATTAGTACTTCGTGCGTTATGAAAAATATTACTGCCCTTTCAAAAATGTTCAGTTTGAATTATCAGTTACCTCTGTTCATTTACAATTGTTACATATGCCATGTTTAAATACAGCTCAGTTCATAATTATTTACTTCATTACATTTACGTTTACCTACTGAGTAAGGTATATGAGGAAACCAATTTATTGAAAATGTTCTTCAAATTCGTCGTCCTGAACTTGCGTATCAAATCGGCGAAATCTATTAAATGTGTGAAATCGACGAAATCGGTGAAATCGATGAAATCTGTGAAATCGATGACTATTTCCTCATAGACGTTACGTGTATTGTCTACTAAGAGATCAATTACTTTGTGCATTATGAAACAATTATTACTGTCCTTTCAAATAAATATTCACTTAATTATCAGTTACGTCTGTTATTACTTCATTTGCAATTTTCATATATGCCATGTTTAAATACAGCATATTCAGTTTATAATTATTTACTTCACTACATTTACATTTACCGACTGAGTAAGGTATATGAGGAAACCAATTTATTAAAAATATTCTTCAAATTCGTCCTCTTGAACTTTCGCATCAAATCGATGAAATCTGTGAAATCGATGAAATCGGTGACAATTTCCTCATAGACGTTACGAGTATCGTCTATTATGGGCTCTATTACTTTGTGCATTATGAAAAATATTACTGCCCTTTCAAATAGATATTCAGTTTGAGTTATCAATTACTTTGCCATTACTTCATTTGCAATATGTATATTCAGTTTGTGATTATTTACTTCATTACATTTAATGAATATTCAGTTTGTAATTATTTACTTCATTACATTTACTGAGTAACGTATATGAGGAAATCAATAGATAATATTCTTCGAATTAGTCCTCTTGATCTGCAACAAATCGGTGAGATTGATGAAATCGACGAGTTTCCTCATAGACGTTACATTTTTATTGTATACTAAGGGCTCAATTACTCAATTACGAAAAATATTACTGCCCTTTCAGATATATATTCAGTTTGAGTTTTCAATTACTTCATTACTTCATTTGCAATATGTATATCCAGTTTAATTATTTACTTCGTTACATTTACATTATGCATATTCATTTTGTAATTATCTACTTCATTACATTTGTCTTTACTGAGTAAGGTATATGAGGAAACCAAGTTAATGTTCTTCAAATGCGTGTTTTGCATTTCACGAGTATCAAATCGACGAAATCCGAGCAATTTGCTTCCGCAACTTTATAATGAAAAAAGATCTCTATGTGCCTGAAACCTTAATAAAAAGTTCTCTCTATACAGAGGTGTGTGTGTGTGTCAGTTTCAAAACACTTCAATGTTTGAAATGAATTTCTAAGTATTGATTCTCATTCTATCTGCTAGTTATATATTTTTTTTTACGCTGGTACCCCCCCGTCCCTAGAACCCTGAGTGGCAGGGCTCGTCCTACGCCATCACTGGAGTCCTGCGGCAACCCGCCGAAATAGAATTGTGTATGTGTGAGGGCTGTCGCCTAACCAGACTAACGAAAAAAAAGTTACTAGGCGTGCAAGCGTCCGATCGCCACGGTTTCCCTCTGTGATGAAAAAAAAGCATCTTACAGACTAAACACTCCTGATTGAACGTCCATGTTATGCCAGCAGAAGGCTAAGGACAATCCATATTCTGCCGACAGAGGGCTAATGGATGCAAAGCTAAACCCCATCAATCATACGACGTAGAATCACCAATTGCAAGACAACGTTGAGTGTGCCTAACGTGGAGGAAGCGGAGGACCTTACAAACTAAAAGACTTATGAAGTAGCAAAAAAATAACCATCACAGGGTTCCGCCGTGACTCTTAGCCCTAGGCCCTGATAATCAACCGGCGCCCGCATCGACGTCGTGCTACCTGCGGCCACAGTAATCGCTCATCGTATCTAGGGGCGGATACGATGCTCACACTTGTAAACCTAGCAATGGCGTGCATACCCCGATACGGCGCCGTGGTAAAGCCCTCAAACACTACTCGAAACGCTGCACTTGGCGGTAACTCACTGTTTGTAGAGGCCATCCTGGGGGGGGGGGGGGGCTCCAATCTGAAATAAATAGAAAGTCATATTTAAACCTCGGGCAATGTTATACGCTTTGTTACATATTCTCATATCAAATAAATTGAGTATGCAAGATGAACGGTAATGTTATTAATTTCAGGGAATTATTCCGAGATCTTTCAAACAAACATTTTCATAAAATTTCGCTACTTTTTGCTTCGTTTTCTAGAAAAAAAAACTTGTTTTATATTAAACATTTCATAGAGTGCTTTGAGAAAGCAATTCATTCAATTCCCAATATACTCCGTAAATTTAAGACAGCAGTGTATTATGATAAACTATTGAAAGAATTTTAGTTTTGTCCTTTCAATGTGCAGAAATTTGATCCGAAAAAAATTAACCTTTTACAATTACTTTCCAGAAATAGAAGTTACATTTGTTCTGATCAAATTTCTGCACATTTAGGGACAAAAATTGTTTCAATCATTCATCATAATACACTGCTGTCAAATTTACCCAGCATATTTGGAATTAAATCAATGGTTTTCCCAAAACACGCTATGAAATGTTTCATACAAAATGACCGCTTTCCTGTAAAGATGCGTCTAAAGTTCACGCGACTAGGCAAAAGATGTTTATTCTGCATCTAATACCCTTTGGATATATCTTTGTTATAGATTAGAAACAAAACCAAAAGTAAATAAAACAAAGGAAAAAAAAAGAATAGCCTTGCTTAAGAAATTCGTTCAAGTGTAAACCTAAGTTATAACGGAATTAACTGAAAAGCATATGGCAACCGATCATTCTTTGTTTAAGATTGTACACATTTCGCAACATTTAAAATTCAATTTCTACAAATCCTGAGTTAAGATTTGGGCTGGGATTTGGTATAATAATATAACACTTTTAGATTACTGAACACTTTACAATAAAAAATTATCAAGTGTGCTTATATTTTTAAGGGGTGTAAATTAGTGCAGGGAAAATTTGTTTCTATGATATCTTGCATAATTTTGAATATCTGTTACAGTTTTATTTTATGCGTAACGAATTTGTTGAAATGTCTTATGCTTATCAGATGAACACTTTCTTAAATTTTTTTCCCCGGACTAATTTCACTTTTTGCAAAAAAAAAAAAAACTTAATGAAAAGCTAGAAGTGATAAAATAGTGCTAAATCAGAGTCCTTTTCTCCCCAGTATGAAATACAGTTGCACACAAAATTGCATAAATTCATCTTAAAATATGTGGAAATTATAAGGGAAATGAATTTGCAAAATACAAGTTACGGAAACGAGATGAAATTACTGAATTATACTCATACTTAAATCAAGCCAATTTCCAGAGTCACGTTTTAGTTTGTATCTCGAGAGCATTATTAGAGATTTACACATTTTTCTTCCATCCATACAAAGGAAAAACATTTTTTTCCACCATGCTAATGAGGAATGTCCATTCAACAAAAAGAATAGTATATTACGATACAAGGTTTGGAAATGGTTTTTACAAAATCCAAGTAGTTGGAAAAAAAAAAACGAGAAGAGCCAGTTTTTCAATTTTCGAGATTTTCTAATGCAATTCACAAACGTAAGGTACAACACTTTTTGCCTGATCATATTTTTAAAATTGCAAATCTATTTTGCATTAAAAATTTATAGCAGTATTATTTCAAAGCCTTCGCAAAACTGCACTAACGGTAACTAAGTAACAATAAGTGCACTGTAATGAGTCTATTTCAGTATAGTTTTTGTTATGAAAGATTGTTTCCCTAGCAAGAAGTTTGTGTGGGGAATTCCAACTTTCAAGGCCTAACAATAGCTGTAAATACAATAAAAAACACGATCGTGCAAAAAAATGTTCTTAAACTTCCTAAGGTGCGTGTGTCCCCTTAAAAGTACGAGAAAATTAAATGATGCTACTCACCGTTTACAGATGTCTCCATCGCTTAGCGGGGGACCTCAGACCCTGGTGGGCTTCCGGACTTCGTTAACTGTCTTTCATGGTTTCATGGACATGGCTACATAGAACAATTTTGCAAATATTACGTTAATTGTTCCATAATGCAATAATTTCGTAAAAACTTATAATATGATAATACTAATACTAATCTGGCGGACGTAAGTCCATGAGGCTTTTTCTTGCACTCAGCCAGAAACAAAATCTATTGCTACTTAATAATAATAATAATCTGGCGGACGTAAGTCCATGAGACTTTTTCTTGCACTCAGCCAGAAACAAATTGCTACTTAATAATAATAATAATAATAATAATAATAATAATAATAATAATAATAATAATAATAATATGGCAGACGTAAGTCCATGAGGCTTTTTCTTGCACTCAGCCAGAAACAAAATCTATTACTACTTAATAATAATAATCTGGCGGACGTAAGTCCATTAGGCTTTTTCTTGCACTGAGCCAGAAACAAAATGTATTGCTACTTAATAATAATAATCTGACGGACGTAAATCCATGAGGCTTTTTCTTGCACTCAGCCAGAAAGAAAATCTATTGCTACTTAATATTAATAATAATAATCTGGCGGACGTAAGTCCCTGAGGCTTTTTCTTGCACTCAGCCAGAAACAAAATCTATTGCTACTTAATATTATTAATAATAATCTGGCGGACGTAAGTCCATGAGGCTTTTTCTTGCACTCAGCCAGAAACAAAATCTATTGCTACTTAATATTCTTAATAATAATCTGGCGGACGTAAGTCCATGAGGCTTTTTCTTGCACTCAGCCAGAAACAAAATGTATTGCTACTTAATAATAATAATAATAATAATAATAATAATAATAATAATAATAATAATAATAATAATAATAATAATAATAATGATCTGGTGGACGTAAGTCCCTGAGGCTTTTTCTTGCACTCAGCGAGAAACAAAATCTTAAAAATATTGTTACTTAATATTAATACTAATCTGGCGGACGTAAGTCCATGAGGCTTTTTCTTGCAATCAACAAGAAACAAAATCTATTGCTACTTAATATTAATAATAATCTGGTGGACCTAAGTCCATGAGGCTTTTTCTTGCACTCTGCCAGAAACAAAACCTATTGCTACTTAATATTAATAATAATAATCTGGTGGACCTAAGTCCATGAGGCTTTTTCTTGCACTCTACCAGAAACGAAATCTATTGCTACTTAATATTAATAATAATCTGGCGGACCTAAGTCCTTGAGGCCTTTTCTTGCACTCAGCCAGAAACAATCTATTGCTACTTAATATTAATAGTAATCTGGCGGACCTAAGTCCATGAGGCTTTTTCTTGCACTCTACCAGAAACAAAATCTATTGCTACTTAATATTAATAATAATCTGGCGGACCTAAGTCCTTGAGGCCTTTTCTTGCACTCAGCCAGAAACAATCTATTGCTACTTAATATTAATAGTAATCTGGCGGACCTAAGTCCATGAGGCTTTTTCTTGCACTCTGCCAGAAACAAAACCTATTGCTACTTAATATTAATAATAATCTGGTGGACCTAAGTCCATGAGGCTTTTTCTTGCACTCTACCAGAAACAAAATCTATTGCTACTTAATATTAATAATAATCTGGCGGACCTAAGTCCATTGGGCTTTTTCTTGCACTGAGCCAGAAACAAAATCTATTGCTACTTAATAATAATAATAATAATAATAATAATAATAATAATAATAATAATAATAATAATAATAATCTGGTGGACGTAAGTCCCTGAGGCTTTTTCTTGCACTCGGCGAGAAACAAAATCTTAAAAATATTGTTACTTAATATTAATACTAATCTGGCGGAGGTAAGTCCATGAGGCTTTTTCTTGCACTCAGCCAGAAACAAAATCTATTGCTACTTAATAATAATAATAATAATAATAATAATAATAATAATAATAATAATAATAATAATAATAATAATAATAATAATAGTAATAATAGTAATAATAATAATAATAATAATAATCTGGCGGACGTAAGTCCATGAGACTTTTTCTTGCACTCAGCCAGAAACAAAATCTATTGCTACTTAATAATAATAATCTGGCGGACGTAAGTCCGAGGCTTTTTCTTGCACTCAGCCAGAAATGAAACCTATTACTACTTAATAATAATAATCTGGCGGACGTAAGTCCATTAGGCTTTTTCTTGCACTGAGCCAGAAACAAAATCTATTGCTACTTATTAATAATAATCTGGCGGACGTAAGTCCCTGAGGCTTTTTCTTGCACTCAACCAGAAACAAAATAGATTGCTACTTAATATTAATCTGGCGGACGTAAGTCCCCGAGGCTTTTTCTTGCACTCAGCCAGAAATAAAATCTTAAAATAGTGCTACTTAGTACACATATAATCTGGCGGATATAAGTCCATGAGTATCTCTTCCACTCTGCCAGAAACAAAATCTTAAAAATATTGCTAGTTAATACTCATACTAATTTGGCGGACATGGGCTTCCTATTGGGCTTCCTGGTCGGCTTCCCAGCTTCGTTACCGGTCTTGCACGTTTTCATGGATATGATTACATAGAACACAATTTTGCAAATATTACTCCTTAATGCAACAATGTCACAACATCGTAAAATATAATAATACTAATGTGGCGAACGTAAATCCATAAGGCTTTTTCTTGCACTCAGCCAGAAACAAAATCTTAATATTGCTAGTTAATATTCCATACTAATCTGGCGGACGTAAGTCCATGAGGATCTCTTCCAGTCAGCCAGAAACAAAATCTTAAATATATTGCTAGTTAACGAAAGTAGTAATAATTATAAAACCAATAAAATAATATAATGTAATGTAATAAAAATATAATAAATAATTCAGGTACTACACAAATTAGTGCCACATCCATTCCATGCTATAGACATATCAATGTAAACAAGCTACATACTAAACAGCCGAGATGTGGAAATTCCATACTCATGTTTGATCTTTAGGGACCTCTACCATATTTCTCAAGTGATTAGGGAAATTTTTCAGCAATTTAAATAACTGGTAACATTTTAATCCTGCATTACGTTTAATTCCTGCTTAATGCAGTATTTCTTTTGCAGGAGGAGAAATGTGAAATGCTATGGCAACATTTACAGAGCCAAGTAATATAGTCGCCGTAATAGATACAACTGTAGAAAAGGAAATTTATTTAGTTCTCTATGCCGAAAGTAAATTGCATTGTTTTGAGAAAATGATTTTTACTGGGAAGTTTTCAATTTATTTATGAAAGTCGCAGGTTCTAGGAGATGCATAGACCTATCAAGTTCCAAGTGCGAAACCGACAATCGTGATTTTTTTTTTCTGATGCACTTTGAAATTTAAGCAATATTTCGAAAATGTGTCGCATATTGGCACGAATTTAATCCTTAGTATCGAAAACTATCCAATAATGGGACAAGAGATCTTTAAATTAATAAATATCGGCACTTAACAGTAAATTCGAGCGTTTCTCCAGTCTTGCTAGTCGTGTACAGATGTCTAACAGAAATAGGCCTACTAGAATTACTACCGAATTCACAAGGTTCCACTTTTTTTTTTTTTTTTTTTTTTTTTTTTTGTTTCAAAATTTTATTTTCGAATTCTTGTTCGTCTGCACGTTCTTGAAGTGGTCGCGTCATTCCCAAATGTCACGTCATCGTTTGAGGTCAAACATTGCGTCAGAACTGTATCCTCGATTTTAAGGTCGTGAAATACGAAAAGTTCTTTAACCTTAAGATATTTTACTGCTCTTTCTTCAGTAACATACTGGAACAACTTCTAGGCATTAGGAAAGTAAATTACGGCATCCTATCCGTTATTGTGACAGCAAATTAGAATCTAGATTAATTTATGTGTAACCAAACCAGTTTTATGTAACCTGCAACACAAAATTCGAAATCAGATATTTTCATTATATTACTCGAGGCAGGCCTATAAATATTTTAGTGTGAAATTTGAATATATTTTGAAATAACACTTTTCCAACAATTGCTTTCGGAAAATAATGCATTGAAGACAATCAAACACTGCATGGCTATCAATTCGTAGATTGTAACCTGTAATACGTACAAATTCAGAATCGCTATGAATTCCGTGTGAAAGTGTATTTGAACTTTAAAGCGTGATTAAAAGCTATGTATTAATATTGATATATCCTTTAACCCCGGACAAATCTCTAACAAAATTCGACCTAATTATACAAGTTTATGCAATAACAATAGTTAATTTGCTTTTAAATAATTGATTTGTAGACAAATATGGCGTGGAAGACCACGACATACAGGATGAGTCCTGAACTGCTACACCAGGTAGCAAGTTTTTCTCAGATACAAATCTGCACTAAAAACAGATGTAGTGGCACTTTAAACGTAAAGATGTGGTTGAAAGTGTAGTGTCTTACTTAAATAGCTTTTACAGAACCCGCAAGTTCATTGCCGCCCACACATAAGCTGCCATCCGTCCCTATCCTGAGCAAGATTAATCCAGTCTACTATCATATCCCACCTCCCTCAAATACATTTTAATATTATCCTCTCATCGGTCTTCCCAAAGGTCTTTTTCCCTCCGGCTCTCAACTAACACTATATGCATTTCTGGATTCGCCCATACGTGCTACATGTCCTGCCCATTTCCAACGTCTAGATTTAATGTTCCCAATAATATGTCAGATGAACAATACAATGCATGTAGTTCTGCGTTGTGCAACTTTCTCCATTCTCCTGTGACTTCATCCCTCCTAGCCCCAAATATTTTCCTAAGCACTATATTCTCGAATACCCTTAACCTCTGTTACTCTCTCAGTGAGTCTAAGTTTCATAATCGTACAGAACCGGTAACATAGCTGTCATAATTATTTTTTTTTTTTTTTGGAGAGCAGACAATAACAAAAGCTTCTCAACCGAATAACACTTCGTACTGTGTTCTGGTCACGAGACAATCATACACTTTGTCTTTTCGGGATTTACTTCCAAACCTATCGCTTTAATTACTAAGTGGATTTTCTCCCAACATATTCACGTCATCCGCATAGACAAGAAGCTGATTTATTCCATTCAATTCCAAACTTTCAGTTTTCCTGAGCTTTACTAGTGGCATATTCTAGAGCAAATTTAAAAAGTAAAGGTGATTATGCATCTCCTTGCTTTAGCTCGCAGTGAATTGGAAAAGTATTGGAAAGAAACTGGCCTATACGAACTACTGTACATTTTTAGAATATTCTTATTGAGTTTATTCCAAAGAGGCTAGTTCGATTAATGAAAATGTGTCAACCGAGTTACATGCAGTTTTGAAAATCAATGAATAACTGATGTACTGTACCCTTATACTCCCATTTTTTCTCCAATATCTGTTGAATACAAGAAAATCTGATCAATAGTTATTTATTACGCCTAAAACATCAATGATCCCAATAATTTCGTCTAAATATGGAGTTAATCTTCTCAAAAGAATATTGGACAAATTTTTGTACGTCAACAAAAGTGATATTCCTCGAAAGTTACTAGTTGGTCTTCCCCCCCCCCCTTTAAATATTGGTACAATTATGGACTTTTTCCATTCTTCTGGTACAATTTCCTTTTCCTAAATAGCAAATACAAGCTTTCAAATTTCACTAAATAATGCGCTTCTGCCCTCTTGTATTAATTCTGTTTAAATTTGATGGATACCTGGAGACTCACTTTTGCAGCTTTTCTACCGCAATTTCGTCTTCAGAAAGTGTGGGTTCGAGTATGAATTCCTTAGTCTGTATTTGAATTTCATCCCGATCATTTACATTTGACCTATGCACACTTCGTAGTTTCCCAAAAAATAGTTTTTCCATCTATTCAGGATGGAATGAGAGTCAGAGGGTCTATCGAACCAATTTTTTCTGCTAACAGCTGTACGAAGTAAACGCCTTCTAAAATATTACGGACAACAATTTTCTGTAGAAATTAGGAATTTTCCGTATGAATTTTCGATATTAATTCGAATATGTTCATTTATTAAATGCTGCGTTAGCGAACTTATTTACCTGAAAATATACAATTGTACTTCAGTAATTTTATTACCAAATTATACACATGAAAATTATTTTGCCAGTTTTACCTAAATAGAAATTTGCTATTTCCACTTGAAGTCGTAATACTCCATTTTGGCCGGTTCCGCTTTTTTAACAACCTTACCGATGTTCTTCGTAGGTCTTTTAAGTTAAACTTACAACACACGTGCGGTAAGTAAATAAATGAATATCGCCTATCAACAAATACGAATAAAAACAAATGAACTACACCTACAAAGAACAAACTAAAATTATTAATAATTTATTTTTCATTAATATCGGCCAAGAAATGGTACGCAATACATTGTGTTGAGTTACAGAAACTCTGAAATTTAGAAGTGTACTTGGTCTCGTCTTTTCAAACTTACTCGTTTCTGTAAATCTCACCACACTTTTATTGAAATATGCTATTAGAGTATATAAAAATGCCACCGAAGAACACTGGAAAGTTTTAGATTTATGCACACGAAATATTAGATAGGCCTATAGAAAATGTGAAAGCACTGCTACAAGAAAAGAATTCTTCCACAATGAACGTAATGATCGGTTTTTCAAGTAACAAAAGAAACGATTTACGTGAAGAGTGACAATAGAAGCGGAAAAAATAGGTACCTATGTTAGGCCTACCAGTCATAACGCGATAAATACAAAAAATACATTTTCGAAGTTAATGTCGGTTTGAGAGCATTTATTTATTAAGTGACAAAAGCAAAAGTAGGTACAGCATATTCTTGTGTGATTTTATTTTACCCGTTTTGTGATGGATGTGATTTGTACAACGGTTGTCAATAGATATTTCTAGTTCCCAGTCTATTTTTCGACGTCCAATTATTGTTAATGGGCACCAATTTTAACGCCAAGTTTGTGAATATGTAATTAATAGAGTGAACGGTTTTGGAATTTTCAAAGGGACACTGTCGAATATTTGAAGAACTTCATTTTCTATCAAGGCACGGCATATTTCCGATAAATGTGTGCGCAAATTGTAGAATTTTGGAAGAAGCGATCTTTTTCTATGGTCCAGAATCAGTGCCACCATTTTTCAGTAATTTTAGTTCTGAAAGAAATACTAAATAGGACTTTATTTAAAAAGCAAAAAGAGGCCTAAACTAAATGCTTTTTGTTATCTAAATAAAATACTTTCATGAAAGTATTGAGAAGCTAATTGTGTTTAATTATTGCAATAAAAAGTTAATTATTAAGAATACTTTATTTTTATAATTACTGATTAAGGTCGTTTCAAACTATTCTTTAAAGAAATCAACTTAGGAAGAGAAAAGTTATGTATGGAAAAATGCATTGATATTTACAGAGAAATGAGACATTGAAGTAACACTTATCTAATGTTTTAGACATAGCAACAATGGCAGAAAACCTTAAAAATATTGTAAACAAATGAGGTAAATCTGGCTCATTAGCCCATTGCGAACGAAGAATGAATTTTCTGTATTTCAAGTAAAAACCATTTTAATACTGAATAGCCAAAATCCTTACTGTTGAATAATACGTTTCAAGTAAGATTTCACACGCACATCAGCTTTGAACAATTTCCCTTTTTTAAAATAAAATCTACTGCTGGCATAGGAAAGATTCTTGGGCAACTTACACATATATATGTCCATTTCCGCAAAGAATTTGTCTGCTTTCTCTGAAATGAATTGTATGGCATATGTTAGTAATGTTTACAAGACAACTGCCGGCCATGCAAGAAATACAGAAGACGCGCATGTGCAAAGAAGTTAGCATGTTAGTATGAAACGCCATTAATTCACTTGAGAGAAATTGCTAAATAAAAAGATCCCAATCTCTTGGAATAGTCTAATTTTTGTACTTGAAACATGTTTATTCAGCTTTTCTAATATAGTGCGTGAATTTCGTTCTAGTAAGTGACAAAACAATTGACTACGCAATATTCCCCAACGCGAGGCATTTATTTCCCATTAACTTAATTTAAAGCAATACTAGTCTATTTTGAACTTTTGTTTCGAAACATTATTTCAATCGGTAATTATATATGAAATTGTAGGATGAGGTAGCTTATTTAAAACCTATTTTAATCTACTTTATTTATTACAGAAGAAAATAATTAAAATATATCTTCATAAGCCTATTGATTTTCATCCCAAGTTGTTTTTGGACCTTAAGGTTCTTAAAATAAGAAATTTATTACATTGTATTAATAAAATTCATACATAATCGAAATAACAGAGTTGTATTAGCAGTTATGAAACAAAAGGTATGAATTTTTTAAGACTGTTTAAACCGAAATGCAACACTGCTACAGTATTTAATAGTAATTTAGGACCAAGAATATACAACAAATTTATGTTTAAAAATCCTAATCTTGTCAATTCTAATAGTTCTAATATTAAATTTAAAAAGTTGTGTATGATTTTATAAATAATGAAAGACTTTAAATTTAAATTTATATATTCTTATGGTGTAGTAGACATAAAACAAATTTTATTATATACTTTATTTAAAATCAGGAATTCGCTCCTGAGCACGAGTTCTAATCTTTCAGGGGTGAGCTAAAATTTTATATGTATACTATATTTTATCCTACAAGTATTAGCAAAATCCTAAGTCCAGAATAACTCTTCCAAATATTATGAATTTACATTTGACTATTCGTTAACTGTTACAGGGATGGAAAATTCTCATCTGAAAATTCAGATGCGTAAGGAAATACCATTATAAAGGAGTTTATTAGGTAAAGATTGGGGAAAGGAAACTAGTTTTCATCAAATTTTAATTAGGCCTATTGACGTCATTAAATATCTGCTAAGTTGGTAATGAAATAAAGGAATTAAGTAAAAAAATTAATTTTCAGTAGGCTATGAGTTTATTCTCCGCGGCAAAACTTCTGCATATGACCTTCAAAAACATAAGGGCAAACCTATACACTTATTCTTCCTTTGCATTTATATTTGCACAAAAACAGATCATTTCTCATCCATCTGAAAGAATATTTATTACACCTTGCCCATCAGTACTGGTAGTGATAAAGACCAAAGGTTGTATTTTAAGCAGACCACGCACAATTGATAATTTAGTTTACGGTTATACATATATATATATATATATATATATATATATATATATATATTTTCCAGTGTTCTTTTAGCAGAAAACCTCGAATCTCGAGTCTTTCGACGAAGCGAAAACGGTCGTTTAACTCGCCGTAACACTCAAACCAATAAAGATTTTGAGTAGCAAAAATTTTAAAGTAATTTCCATTCTTTTTCAACATTTCTCTCACTGACCCCCATGTAACGCGAAAAACAAAATCTGCCGCTTACTAACTTTTGATGGTGTAAATGTCAATTTTGAACAGATCACTTCGTAGTTACTTTTTTTCCCCTTAGTTTCCAAAGAAAGATTTTAAATTCAAATTTTTTTCTATGCTTTCCTCAGACATTCATCTATCCTTAAAAAATTATAGCGCGTCTGATAGACTATTTTAGGAACTACAACATAAGCATCTAACGCAGCGAAAAACTAATTTCTCCCTCCTAGCGATACCGGATACCTCTTTCGGCAATTCAGATTCAATGTAAAATTGAGGAAATAATCAACTTATGGTTATAAACCTGCCATCGGTCCCTATCCTGAGCAAGATTAATCCAGTCTCTACTATCATATCCCACCTCCCTCAAATTCATTTTAATGTTCTCTTATTCTCTTGGCCATCCCAAAGGTCTTTTCTCCCCCTCAGGCCTCCCAACTAACACTATATTCATTTCTGGATTCGCCCATACGTGCTACATGCCCTGCTCATCTCAAACGTCTGGATTTAATGTTCCTAATTACGTCAGGTGAAGAATACAATGCGTCCAGTTCTTTGTTGTGCAACTTTTTCCATTCTCCTGTAACTTCATCCCTCTTAGTCCCAAATATTTCCTAAGCACCTTATTCTCCAACGCTCTTAACCTCTGTTCCTCTGTCAAAGTGAGAGTCCAAGTTTCACAACCATATAGAACCGGTAATGTAACTTCTGGATGACAAAATCTTAACCGAACAATAACAGGCATTTCCCATATTTATTCTGCGTTTAATTTCCTCTCGAGTCATTTATATTTGTTACTGTTAACCCAAAGTACAGACTTCAATTTTTCCACCTTTTTCAAAGGTTAAATTTCCAATTTTATTTCGATTTCGTACTATGTTATGGTCATGAGATATAATCATATAGGCCTCCTTTGTTTTTTTTCGGCGTTTACTTCCAAACCTATCTTATTTGCTTCAAGTAAAATTCCCGTGATTTCCCTAATACTTCGGGAATTTTCTCCTAACAAATTCATATTCACATAAACAGCTGATTAACCCGTTCAATTCCAAACCTTTCCAGTTTTCCTGGACTTTCCTAATGGCATATTCTAGAGCAAAGTTAAAAAGTATAGGTGATAGTGCCACTCCTTGCTTTAGCTCGCAGTGAATGGGATAAGCATCAAACTGGGCTATACGAACTGCTGTAAGTTTTACTGAGATACATTTTGATTAATGGAACTAGTTTCTTAGGGATACCAAATACTGCACAAAAAAAGCCATGAAATATAATTCTAATATGAATTTTGTTTAATTGACAAAATGTGTGCTTTTGTTATATTATTCCTGCAATTGATCAAGAACTGGGCAACAATATACTAGAAAGTGGAAGTCTCGTTTATATTTTATATTTGAGTACGCTAATAAGGCGTATCAAGAATACGTACTTCAACAACCAACAAGTTTAATAATTTATTATTTAATTGAATTTTATTTTATTAAATATAATATAAACTTGAAAAAATATACCAAAACAATTTACTAGAAATAAATTAGTATTGTTTAATTATCAGACAGATCTGAAACTCGAGTGATACCAACAAGGCACCACTTATGAGGCAACTAGACCAGGAGATAATGGGTATACTGGCCAGTTTCTTGTGCTTAAATACGTAAAATTTATGGTTCTTCATGATTCAGATTTCTTTTTAATCATTTATATATTAGAAAATTATTATTATTATTATTATTATTATTATTATTATTATTATTATTATTGCAAACAATAATTAAGAAATTACTTCCGAAAACGTCCGTCCATTGTGACATGCACATTAAGTACAAGAGTGCAGCTTTGTAGTATATTTCTCCCGCAAAAGTTACAACTTAGCTCGCTCACTCTTGTAGCATGAATCTATGATCAGCTAGCTTCGGGTAGTGCGCTCATCTCAGCCGACTACGCTATATACGAGTACACTTGCTCTCTGCAAGAACTTCTATGCATTCACCTCGAGACGTCTGGCGTATACGAAGTGGAAAGACGCATTAATCGCATTGGAAATATTTATTAAAGCACGGAATTTATCTGTAGCTTTGTATCTAATGGAATATTACTCCATTTTTGTAACTACAATATTTGAAACGAAGCTTTTTTGTACATTTTAATTTGAGTACGATTTATATTCGTAACGTAATTCCACTGCAAAACAAATTTATAGTAAATTAATCTTAATATTCGAGAAATAAAAGTTTAATCACATTTCGCTCAATCATATTCGATATTACAGTACTTCGATACTAGATTCTCACACTGTGGAATCGGGAAGTCCAGTCAAGTAGGTCAACTTCGAGAGTTTCGTAAAGAAAAGTAAAATTAAGTTTTGTTTTGGAGAAACGCTCTAAACAGATCCATTAATTTAATCGGGTCACAAAGTATTTTAAACTAATACACACGAATCGCATTCGAACTATTTAAAAAAGCGCAAAATTTATCTTATCTTTGTATCTAATGAAAGTATCGTTTCCCCCCCCCCCAAATTTATAACAAATATTTAATCGGAACACAAAGGATACGAAACTAATACACACGAATCGCATTCGAACTATTTAAAAAAAGCACAAAATGTATCTTATCTTTGTATCTAATGATTTTTTTTCCATTTTTATAACAAATATTTAACCTAAACTAACACACACGAATCGCATTGGAACTATTTTTTAAAAAGAGTAAAATTTATCTTTTATCTTTGTATCTAATGAAAGTTTATAGTTTTTTTTTTCCATTTTTATAACTAAAATATTTGAAACTATTTGTTCCTCTCGGTTGCATTAGAGTAATTTAATTTTGATAGTTGTAAAAAGCTTAATATGCACTTCGAACGAAATCCAGTCTTACGAACTACACGAATACAAACTGACAAGCAGGCCAGACAGGTAACAGGCGTCCTCTTCTCTCGATGCTGGAACAACTAGCAATGACGAGCTGCCGTCAGACACGGGTGTTCCAACCCTCTTCTGACATTCCAATTAGAAGTACTACCCCCCATATGTATATACGTGGCACGATGCAGAAATCACTGATATAATAATTATAAAGTTAATAATAATATATTCTGTTGTAAATACAATTTTATTACTCAATTATAAATTAAATCTATTATTAGTGTAATTTGTTTAATGATTGTTTATCAAATTGAGTAAATCTTCAATGCCGTGAATCCTCGAACTAAAAGTCGAGAATCGAGTTTTACTTTTTACTAACAACTCACCTAATTTGGAAATACAAAATAACTTTAATTTATATATTAAATTAAGTAGTAATATAAACCATAAGTGCTTGCATAATTTCCTAAATTCTCCTACTTTATAGTTTTATACATGCTCTTCCGTGCAATTGCAAAATGGGGGTGAATACTAAAAACACCCCTATCTGACTAGTATTATTTGAAAGTAACCAAAAATTATAATATTTTGCTTTATTTCGAGTGTCATAATATTTTTTTCAAATATTTATTATTCATTTATAAATGTATTTATGTGCAAATAAGATTCTATTTTCTGCTTTTCTAATTTTCCTTGGTAGTAATTGAGTCATTCTTCCTATTTTAGCTGTGTCTTTAAACTACATCAAAATTAATTTCATATTTATATTTGGTTTAATCTATTGCATTTATTTTGTGATCGCTACCAAGCATATTTTGTTGTAGGGAAAATAGCAGGTCATTTCATTTCTTGCTGCCGTGATGAGTAAATTTATTTTCCGCAACAAGCAACGAATGAAACACTGAAACTGCTAACGATTTACGATGAACAATTTTATTTAGGGCGCATATGAGATTCTACAACTCTGATATATCATTCGCCTCATTTTCCGCATCTCAGCAATAGATTCCTCAAAACTGACGAAAGATGTATTTTGGAAAATAGGAAAATTATGTAGGAAAACTATTGCTTCACTGGAAATTACTATTTTTCTGAAAGCCCTTGGATGCCAAGTTTCAAAATGACGAGTCATTCATTAAAATCCGTTCAGCCATTTTCCCGTAATTTTCATTACAAGTTCAAATTATATAATATATAGATTATGCAAAACAACTGAAATTCTGAAAAACCATTTATTTCGTAGTCATGGCAACCAGCTGTTTTGTTTAGTGATTGCATGTTATAAAATGTCAGCATGAAAATATTTAATAGGTATAGAATTTGTATTCGTAAATGATTATTTCTGAATAATATCTGACACTTTCTGAATTTATCCAAAATGTTATCGTGACGTAGGACGTCCGGTAACCAGATGGAGAGATTCTCTGAGCCGGAACAGGCCATGAGGCAGCCTACCATCATGATGATGATGATGATGATGATGATGATGATGATGATGACGACTTTCTGAATTATACTTCATCAGTGTGAATGACATTTGATACTTTCTCATTTATAAATGAAAAATCTGAAAATTACATCTACCTTTTCTGAAATTCACTTGATTACTCTGAAATACTATTGGTTTTTTTTTTTAATTACAGCTGGAAAAGTTGTACCTACGTCTGTAATAAAGGATATTGTAGGAGATAATGTGATTATTATTATTATTATTATTATTATTATTATTATTATTATTATTTCTACTCTACTTTTCGGTGTGTCAACATGAATTGCTATTTCTCTGACAATGACAACATTGCACACAATTTGACTCTCCACAGACAAGACGCAAGCCTTCGAAAATGCTCGAAATATTTAGTTTAGAAGCCCAATTCCTGTACTCTTCTGTTTCCTTCACTGAATTTCCTGAGCGTCACACATTGTTACGTACTATAAGAATATTATATATATATATATATATATATATATATATATATATATATATATATATATATATATATATAAATATATAATTCATTGTTAGACCTGGGATTTTAGGATAAATTCTTATTTTTCTGTAAGGATAAACTAAATATATGTTAAATATTTTCACGTTAACTTATATGTGACTAAATGCTTATTTTGTCCATTGTGACCTAACGTATCAGAGCCTAAAAAACGTATTTATATTTTATTAATATGCCCTTTTAATTCGTTCGTGTGTAGCAATAAAAAAGAAAGTCTTGAATATCCTGGGATAGGTTTGTTTCAGAGAGCTTGTAATGGTTTGGTGGTAGGAATGAAGAAATTCCTGGAAAGCGTCTGGTTTTGTTGAGTACTTGAACAGGAAGTAGGAATGTGATGAATGGGGAGGATATACTGCTCCCTAAATAAATCAGCATGACAAATGTTGCTATATGTAAATACTGCATGCACCCATTATTTCGGTATCATTGGAAAGATCTTTTCCCGCTTATAAAATTGTGTCTATAAAATGCAAAGTTTTATAACAGAAAATTTAGAGAAATAGTTATGTATTTCAATGCCAATTATGAATATTGTGTTAATTCTAATAATTCATTGGTAAATAAATTAATTTAATTTTAATATTAACCAGTTACATATCGGCAGCCATAGATCAACGATGCCAATTAATTAATAATTACGACAATAAAAACAAAGTCTTAACCACAATTTTCTTACTATTATGTCACTCTATACCTCTAATGCTTAATACTAATTAACTGTCTTTTCGTAATTATTGTAGTTTTAGCGTACAGAAACACATTTTACGTTCACAAAATAGTATCTTTACTAGCGTGGAATTGCATTTTTAGGAGGCCAAAAACTGTATTTTTATTGTCTGTTTCTGTATAATTTTAGAACCTCTTTCTGGTGCCTAACAGTTTGTATTTAAGGCCCTAAAAATTCGAAGTCTAATAATTACTTAAATCTATTCGTTATTGCATGAAAAAGTAGTCGAAATAACGAAGAAAAACCTCAGAAAGAGAATGCCGTGCTTGAATGTTCAATTACGTGTATGTTATTTTCTCTCATCTTAACCACTTCCCTGATTAACCCCAGTTAACTCGGGTTGCTAACTTCTGTCAAAATTTATTAACCCGAGTTAACTCGTTTGAGTCTCATTTTCGCTGCTAAGGATTATTATCCCGAATATATACGTTTCCATCCAGAGGGACAAGAACATTACCCTCAGGTTGAAGGATAAAAAAGATGTGGTGCTTCTTAGCACAATACACAGCGCTGAGATGGTCGTCATCAAGGATGATTTGAAGCCGAAAATGGTGGTGGACTATAACAACTCAATGGGAGGAGTCGACAAGGTAGATCAGCACTTGGCAGTTTATCCTGTCCCGCGAAATAGTGGAAAGCGATATTATAAAAATATCTTCTTTCATCTTCTCGAGTTGCCCTTGTGGAATTCCTACGTTTTGTATACGACATCTGAAGGCAGGAAGACATCCTTGGACTATCGAATGGTGGTAATTCGTAAGCTTTTCGAAAAATACACACCGAATGTCCTATCACTCAAGGCAGGATGGCCAGGAAAATCGCCCAACCTACTTCGGCTTACAGGTAGACATTCCCCAGAAGTTATTCCACGAACTCTGAAGAACAACCAACCAGACAGTGTTTCATGTGTAGTTTTGCAAGAGACTCAAAATACAATCAAATTCGACACAACAGCAGATACTACTATCCGGAATGCAATGTGCCACTGTGCACAATACCCTGCTCTCGAGTCTATCACACAACAAGCAACATTTAACGCCTTGATAACAGCACTGGTATTGTACCTTATAAATTAATCCATAAAAAACATAAGTTGGTAATTAGTTCAGGAGAAAATCAAAGTGGGACAACTACCAGAGCTGGAATCAAGGTGCATGAGATAACTCGGGATAATAATTCAGGTATGAATGTATGTCTATTTCATAGTGATTTTTTAGGTATGTAAGAAAATTAGTGATGTACAGTGATTCTGTAATATTAAATGACCTCTACACACACAAAAAAAAAAAAATGACACTTTTTTTCACAAAACTGGTAAAATAAATAATAAGGGAAGAGGTTAAATATCAATTCAAAATTCAATATCTGGCGTATGTTTTACGAAGATTGTGTTATAAACTGGAACACGTGACGAAAAATATAAACTTAGTGGATAACAGCGAATAATGGATAATAATAATAATAATAATAATAATAATAATAATAATAATAATAATAATAATAATAATCTGCCTTGTGTTAGTCTTAGAAGAACTGTTACGGCTGAGAAAAGGATTTTCATGCCATCTTTTCATTTGACGGCCCAGTGACCGTTTTCCATGTTAGCGATACTTTATTATTCGTTATACAACTTCAATCGGTTTCTTTACTGTTAATTTTATGTATGTTTTTGTCTGGGTTATCTTGAATACACACGTTTCACAGTTCTAGTTATCATTTTAATCTCTTGGACTTCATTTGCCCAAGTCGTACTCTCATTGCATTCGTGCGTCTTTAGATCCATGCCCTCCCTCAACCTCGGTCCCTACAATGCTCTGAACTCGTTCATGCGGAACAGAGAGGAGTGAAAGGTATCCAATCAAGGCAGCATATCGCTGTCTTCCCCTGCTTTAGTTCCAACTGCAGTGATGTATTAAGACAATGTTGTGGTGTTCGCAAAGGATGTACAAACTTGAGGGAGGGAGTTTGGGTAATTTATAAATTTATTGAAAGAATTAAACAAAATAATAATTATATTGATTTATGAAACATAACTAAATTCTGCAGAATACAATCTACCTGATTCTTATAGTCCAACAAATGATAAATAACGTAAAAATTTAACAAAAGATCGTTATAAATTATGTTAATGTAATAATAAAAGTTAAATATTTATTTCCAACAATTAAAATGAAATAGATTTCTTAAGTTGTATTTCAAGGGTTGGTTTTCCTTGTTTTCTTTGAAATTATATAAATGCCAGGTGTAATTTCATTGGTTGCTGCATGTCTCACAATTGAATTTAAATTACTGTCAGTTTCTCCCTTGAGTTGGTCTTAGTTAAGGGGGGGAAGTACACCATTGGCCTGCAAAAATTTAGTGAAATTCATATTTTTTTTATATCTCAGCTATTATAAAAGCTAAATGAACAAAACTTTTCATGCTAAATATACACTTTACTTACTTACTCACTGGCTTTTAAGGAACTCGGAGGTTCATTGCCGCCCTCACATAAGCCCGCCATTGGTCCCTATCCTGAGCAAAATTAATCCAGTCTCTATCATCATATCCCACCTCCCTCAAATCCATTTTAATATTATCTTCCCATCTACGTCTTGGCCTCCCTAAAGGTCTTTTCCCCTCCGGCCTCCCAACTAACACTCTATATACATTTCTGGATTCGCCCATACGTGCTACATGCCCTGCCCATCTCAAACGCTGGATTTAATGTTCATAATTATGTCAGGTGAAGAATACAATGCGTGCAGTTCTGTGTTGTGTAACTTTCTCCATTCTCCTGTAACTTCAACCCTCTTAGCCCCATATATTTTCCTAAGAACCTTATTCTCAAACACCCTTAACCTATGTTCCTCTCTCAAAGTGAGAGTCCAAGTTTCACAACCATACAGAACAACCGGTAATGTAACTGTTTTATAAATTCTAACTTTCAGATTTTTTGACAGCAGACTAGATGACAAAAAATATACACTCTATAAAACATTATTCAGAATATTAAAAAAGCTAATAATTACCTGTAAAAATAATGTCAATTTTGCATAATTAGTTCATTCGCATAATAAAATATACAATTAATTAAATATCTGCATCATTCTTTTACTGGAATGTTTTAAAGTCCTACATCAACAACATAATCTAGGATCTTTTACTTATTCCTTTAAGAAATATTTGTTTCTTATTAAGAAATTTTAGAACATTTAATATTGAAGGTAACGATTAAGAAAAAAATATTTGTATTGTAGTGTATGTTGTATTTCGAGAATAGATTTACTTCTGTTATTTTACATACGTTAGAAAATACGTAAATAACTTATTTTAGTTATATTACAAAGAGGGGGATATCCACTAAGACGACGCGTATATACCCAATGATATTTTATGAACTCCAACGCGTTTTACCCTTCCTTCCTTAATATGAACTTCCCTCAACTGGATAAATCTTTTCAAGGTTTTACAAAGCGCCCTAAAATGCAGAAATACATAGTTCACTTGCGAATTCAGCTAAGAGTTTATAAGTAATTGATTAACTAGCGGACTTACTCGTGTTAATTATGTAAGTCTGTGTGGCTTACAGTTGTTTCGGTGCTTCATCACACCATCCTCAGAGCCTACTAGATCTTTTACACAATTAACACGAGTAAGTCCGCTAGTTAATCAATTACTTATATTCAAGTGTTAAAAGTAGTGTTACGCAAGATTCAAAATGGATTAAGAGTTTATACTGCTAATTTTGCAGACGACTTTTTTTAATCACACACTGAGCGTCATTCTCTTGTTCTTGGCAGAGAAATAATATAACACAGCAGTCATCATTAAGTACATTACTGTAGCTGCGTTTCCGCCCCGTTTTGTGATGCGTTCACGTCTGTACACCCCTACAACAGATACAGAATTGGAACGTGTGCTGCCAAATCGAACTAGTGCCGCGCGGGCAGTAAAAAAATCCTTCCTGACATCGCTGCCACAAATAAAAATCAAGTAGCGTGTGATCATAATAAAATATAAATCTCTGACATAGTACATTAATGGAGTTGGTTGCTTAGCAATACGAAAGTTGTGAAAGCATAAGTTACTGATTTTTATTTTGTCATAACTTAGCTTCTAATACAACTACGACATACATTTTTTTGCTTATTAAAATCCCCTTTGTACCTGTACTCTTAATTACTATATATACTAAATAGAAGTTCTTATGATATACAGAGTGGGTTAAAACTCGCTTTCCCCAAACACTTCCTTACATTTAATTACATTCAATTTACATTTGACTACACATTTCTTTACAGATTTTGTTGAAAATGGAGACCCTGTTTCTGTTACTGTGCTTCCACCAACGTTGTAGCACAAAAACACGTTGTTCTGTGGTTAATTTGCGATTAATTGCAAGAAAATAGCAGTTATTGCATAGAAACCCAACCCAACACAATAAAACAAAACAATAACAAGACATGACATTGGAAAAACAGTTTCAATGATAGTTTATAAATAAAAGTTGAAGTGAGCATTAACTTACAAAAACAGTGCCTAACGAAAAACTTATCGGGGTGAAAATGAACAAATAAACATGTGATTCAGTGACTAACGGAGAAATAGGTGATAAGAGTAATGACAAAAAAATGAGGAGAGGTAGAAGTGATTGTAAATTAGAAATGAAAGTGAATGATTATGATTCAGTAGTGTTAGTAAAAGTAAGTATACAAATTAGGGAAATTTTAGTCGATAGGAAGTACTTCAATATAAGTAAAAAATAAAAGCGGTGAGGTGTTCACTAGATAGAAGGGAAAGTTTTCAAGGTGAGAGGGAATAGTAAAGGTAAAATAATATGACTATACACATCGATGAAAGTTTGTATGTATTATTGTAAGTAGAAGGTGATGGGGACCATGAATACAGAGATGTGGTGGCGACCCATTACTAAATAACGGCTGTAGAAATAAACATTTTAAATTTAAATTATAGTTTATTTAACGACACTCACAACTGCAGAGGTTATATCAGCATCACCGGTGTGCTTGAATTTTGTCCCGCAGGAGTTCTTTTACGTGCCAGTAAATCTACTGACATGAGCCTGTCGCATTTAGACACATTTAAATGCCATCGATTTGGGCCGGGATCGAACCCGCAACCTCGAGCACAGAAGGCTAGCGCTATACCGACTACGTTACCGAGGTCGCTATATAAATAAATATCATTATCATTATCGTAACTGATTAATGATGAACTAAATGATTTCGAAATAGCCTACATAGAATCTAAGTGAAAGTATCGGTACGTGTTACCTTAATGACATAGTTTATTTGCGTTTCCTGCACGAATAAGATACTATATATTGGTACTTTATGTAATCATATCAACATTAAAATACGAACTGAATATATGTATTGTTAGCATTCTTTTATTACTTAGCTGGAGATACGGAGCGAAATTCAATGCGAACAGAATATGTCGATATGATTTCACTTAAATGAAATAATCAACGCATTGTGTTTGGTTTAGGGGTTTGGGATAGAGTTAGTTCAGCAAGGTCTGTATTCTTGTGAAATAATAATTACTTCAAATTAATCTTTCGACAGTACCGATTTCTTTCTAATATTTCATAACTGTGCTTCAAGCAAATTAATTAAAAGATAGTTCGAGATTTTATCTATAGTTGTAATGTCTTTATCAGTGACCCTAGCCTACTCATATTACGAAGTATGACAATAAAGAATTGTGATGCTGCAAATAATCCATTTCAGGATCTTTACGGATATACGTCTTTTTTTTGTATTTGTGATACCGAAAAATTTTGTTTTGGGATTGCTGATTTATTCTTAAATATTGGATAGGTTTTGTTCAAATTCAGCGCCTATGAATGACAATTTATGCGAGAAATATACGCATTAAATATAACTATTAGTAAAACAGTCGTGGTAAAATAATTGTGGCTGTTAATTAGAAATCATAAACACGTGAAGTGATTTATTTCAAATTAAATCAAACAATAGTCTCCGTGATTCCGTGGAATGAACTGACTGATGAAACTGTTATAATTTGTACTAAGGAAACATTTTTCCTTCATTCCATAGTTTCTTTTTTCTTTCTTGCTTTCCTTTCTTCCTTTCTCTTGTTATCCTTTCCTTCTTCTATCATTTGTCCTTCATTCCATAATTTCTTTTTTCTTTCTTGCTTTCCTTTGTTCCTTTCTCTTATTATCCTTTCCTTCTTCTATCATTTGTCCTTCATTCCATAATTTCTTTTTTCTTTCCTGCTTTCCTTTCTTCATTTTTTCTTATTATCTTTTCCTTCTTCTATGATTTGTCCTTCATTCCATAATTTCTTTTTTCTTTCCTGCTTTCCTTTCTTCCTTTTTCCTTATTATCTTTTCCTTCTTCTATCATTTGTCCTTCATTCCATGATTTCTTTTTTTTTCTTGCTTTCCTTTCTTCCTTTCTCTTGTTATCCTTTCCTTCTTCTATCACTTGTCCTTCATTCCATAATTTCTTTTTTCTTTCCTTTCTTCCTTTTTTCTTATTATCTTTTCCTTCTTCTATCATTTGTCCTTCATTCCATAATTTATTTTTTCTTTCCTGCTTTCCTTTCTTCCTTTTTTCTTATTATCTTTTCCTTCTTCTGTCATTTTCCTTCATTTCATAGTTTTTTTCTTTCCTCCTTTCATTTTTTTTTTTTGTTATCCTTTCCTTCATCTGTCACTTTTCCTTCATGCCATAGTTTCTTTTTCCTTTCCTGCTTTCCTTTCTTCCTTTTTCTTGTTATCCTTTCCTTCTTCTATGATTTGTCCTTCATTCCATAATTTCTTTTTTCTTTCCTCCTTTCCTTTTCTCTTGTTATCCTTTCCTTCTTCTGCCATTTTCCTTCATTTCATAGTTTCTTTTTTCTTTCCTCCTTTCTTTTTTTCTTGTTATCCTTTCCTTCATTCCATAGTTTCTTTTTCCTTTCCTGCTTTCCTTTCTCCCTTTTTTTCTCGTAATATTAAATATTATGTTTTATTTAACGACGCTCGCAACTGCAGAGGTTATATCAGCATCGCCGGAATTTTGTCCCGCAGGAGTTCTTTTACATACCAGTAAATCTACTTACATGAGCCTGTCGCATTTAAGCACACTTAAATGCCATCGACCTGGCCCGGGATCGAACCCGCAACCTTGGGCGTAGAAGGCCAGCGCTATACCAACTCGCCAACCAGGTCGACTTTTTTCTCGTTATCCTTTCCTTCTTCTGCCATTTTTTCTTCATTCCATAGTTTCTTTTTTTCTTTCCTGCTTTCCTTTCTTCCTTTTTTTCTCATTATCCTTTCCTTCATCTGTCACTTTTCCTTCATTCCATAGTTTCTTTTTCCTTTCTTCCTTTCTCTTGTTATCTTTTCCTCCTTCTATCATTTTTCCTTCATTTCATAGTTTCTTTTTTCTTTCCTCCTTTCCTTTCTTCCTTTTTTATTGTTATCCTTTCCTTCTTCTGTCACTTTTCCTTCATTCCATAGTTTATTTTTTCTTTCCTGCTTTCCTTTTTTCTTGTTATTCTTTCCTTCTTCTGTCACTTTTCCTTCATTTCATAGTTTCTTGTTTCTTTCCTCCTTTCCTTTTTTCTTATTATCTTTTCCTTCTTCTGTCATTTTTATTTCATTTCATAGTTTTTTTTCTTTCCTCCTTTCCTTTCTTCCTTTTTTCTTGTTATCCTTTCCTTCTTCATCATTTTTCCTTCATTTCATAGTTTCTTTTTTCTTTCCCCCTTTCCTTCCTTCATTTTTTTCTTATTATCTTTTCCTTCTTCTGTCGTTTTTACTTCATTTCATAGTTTCTTTTTTTTTCCTCCTTTTCTTTCTTCCTTTTTTCTTGTTATCTTTTCCTTCTTCTGCCATTTTTCCTTCATTCCATAGTTTCTTTTTTCTTTCCTCCTTTTCTTTTTTCCTTTTTTCTTGTTATCCTTTCCTTCTTCTGCCATTTTTTCTCCAATCCATAGTTTCTTTGTCCATTCCTGCTTTCCTTTCTTCATTTTTTCTTATTATCTTTTCCTTCTTCTGTCGTTTTTCCTTCATTTCATAGTTTCTTTTTCCTTTCCTGCTTTACTTTCTTCCTTTTTTCTTGTTATCCTTTCCTTCTTCTGTCACTTTTCCTTCATTTCATAGTTTCTTTTTTTTCCCTCCTTAACTTTCTTCCTTCCGTCTGCTCTTTCCTTTCTTCACCCCTTTCTTTTTTCATCCTTCCCTTTCTTTCCTTTGTCTTCTCTTCTTCTGCCCTTCTTCTTTCTATACAAGGTTTTATTTTCTTCCATTCTTGTAATCCCCATTTTCTTTATTACTTTCGTTCTATTTATTTCCTTTCTTGTAACCTTAGAACTTCTGTTCTTTATAAATACTATTAGTCTTTAACAGCTTATTCACCTCGACATGGGTTTCATTACAAATCGCATTTGCATCCCTTCTCTTGTTTCATGTCACACTGGAATAAGAGCAGCAGCAGCAGTAGAAATAAATGACGAAAGACATGAAAATGGAACCTTCTTGCTGGATCCTTGGCCAACCATTTATTTTGCAGAATTCAGTTTTATGTGTAGTAGGTCTATATACTTGTTCAAAGACAATAATAAATTACCTTTATTTCAGGAACATGGTGACGACATCATTCATATTGGTAATACTTTTTACTGTTCCTACATACAAAGTAACAGCCGCACGATGCCCCAAAGGATGTGCATGTTGGAAGAAAGACTCAGTGTGTCACAATGTTCTACTCTCTACAATTGGAAAGTACTTACTGCAACTTAATCAAACGAAATACAGTCTTTACATTGAAGCTAAAGACACAATCATCACAAGAAATGCACTCAAAAACACGCCGCATGAATACTACATATTGGGCATCCAGAATAGTAAGATCAGCGATATTGAAGACGGGGCATTCGAGAATTTTACTTGCAATAGTCTAAATCTTAACAATAACAAAATAAATATCTTAAGAAAAGAAACATTAAAAGGTGTGCAAATATTTAATAATTTAAACTTACACCACAACCAAATCGGACACATAGAACCGAAAGCATTTATTTGGCTTCCTTATTTGAAAGGTTTGTGGCTATTCAAAAATAATTTGTCTCAATTAGGCGACGAAACGTTCAAAGGGTTGTACAGCCTCCAAACACTTTCTCTAAATGATAATAAAATAAATTCACTAGGTGAAAATGTATTCAACAGTCTTGTGAATTTAAATTTCTTGTTTTTAAATAGAAATCGTTTGCACAGGTTTCCTAGCACAGCTTTCATGAATATGCCTCATTTGATTCACTTAGGTCTGCAACAAAACAATTTTACTACTTTCAATACAAATGCAATCTTACAGCATAGAAATATTCAAGATTTCAACTTACGATATAACCCAGTAAACTGTGATTGTAACATGAAAGTGCTTTGGCAAATATTTTGGAAGAAAGACGATATTTTTGAATCTGAAAAGTGGATGACTAAATGTAAGGCACCTCCTGAATTAGAAGGAAAAAGCTGGAGTATTTTAGATAGAATGATGTGTTATTAGCTGTTTACATATAAGGACCATATAGTACGTCCGCTCAAATGATAGCCCCTTGGAATGTGCGATTGGACACACTTACCGCAGGGAGCAAGTAGGCACGCGACTCCGAGCAGGTTCCATGTAAACAACGCTGCGTTGCCATGTCTCCCTTCTGAAGACTGAAGTGAGCCTTGGTGTGCGTCTTGTAAATAGAGAACTAAAACACGAACACCTCCTATTCAAAGTCTGTTGAGTCACTATTTAAATCAATTAAACAAGATTCCAAGCCAGCTTCTAAGGAGCGATAATCACTTTCTTCTGTCTTTACATGTTCGATATAGTACTTTACTCAATGCTTTTTATTGTTAATGTCGTCCATCACAGTTACTATTAAATCGCGTACGTACTTCTTGAACAGTTTTATTTCCCAATGCATTTTCTGACCGGACATTTCTCTTCAGTTCCGACTAAACGAATTCTATGGCAATGGTAGGGGGGCAGTCGTAGTACAACATGGCCGCATTTTGATGATAGTTCGTCAATTACTTAGATATTTCTTCTGTAATGGCTACGTTTTATCTCTTGCAGCAGATGTAACTTTGTTGTTGGGACTGGCGTTGGCAAAGGGATGTTATTTTCACGTTTTAATGACTTCTATTGTTGATCTAGTGATAGGTACAGGATTCACAATACGGGATGGTATGAGGCATAATGATGACAGACGATTCTTCCATTCGTTTCAGCAAACATTCCTCAAACCATTCTTCAAAGATTTTAGAATTCATAGTCCCACGATTATCAGCCGGGGCATCACACATACTTTGGTGAGTAACGAATAATGCTCCTGGAATGAAACCATCCCTTCCCCTCGCATGTAAAATTACCATTCGTTGTCCTTTACCTGAAGAAAAATTATCATCACAATAACTTGACCCATCTCACCAACGACACTTTACTCCGTCATGGGTACCATGCCATGTTTCATCTAAGTATACTTCTTCATAACCCAGTTGTCGATAATATTCTATATTCCGTAAATACGAGGAACGCCACATCCGTATCCGTAATGATTCCATTGCTGCTGGTTGAGATTCATGAATTTTATATTTAAACCCCATTGAATGTAATAGTTCCATTAAAGTATTTCTTTGATACGGAAACTCATATTGGGTAGCTTGTGTTTTATTATGCATTGCGTTGAGAAGTTTGACGTTGGAGCTATTTTATTTTTTATTTATATTATATGGAACACAAAAGCCACAATATACATTTACTGTCCTCTGCCTCGTTCTGTATTATACTTCCTAGCTCGTCTGAAACCAAATACTAAGTTATATGAACTTGTTCTCGGAGCACTGACTTAGATCTGTCAACAGCGCTGGCGTACCAACAACCAGCCGTGTGCTTCAAGATTGAAACACCTGACGCCTCCCGCTCAAGGTAGGTGCAAGTGGCTCTCATTTGAGCGGACGTACTATACATAAATCTGTATGCAATATCTACCACATGAAAGTATAAGTAGAATACAATCTCTCTAAAATCTGCATTTGCTTTTTCAGTGCAAAGAAGACAGACACTGTGAAGTAAAACTGCATACCAGAAAAGAGAACATGCATGAAATGTATTGTTATTGCTGCATTATGTATAAAATAAGTTGTGTTTATTATTACTACACTTCTAATTACTATTGCCTATATTGTTTCTTTAAATAATTTGCACTTAAGGGGAGACTCTACTAAAAATTTTCCAAAACAATTTTATTGGCTATTTCACGTATTTAGAATGTATATTTTCATACCCTAGATGGATTTAGTTCAATTCTGATTACAAATATGTTTAAAGATGTTTTTAAATTAAGGCTGTAAGGGGGCGTGGTATTTAAAAAGCTGCCAAAATTATTTCTTCATCAAATAATTCTTCTTAACATATTTCTGATTACAAATCTAGTAACTTTTCGTTCTAAAGTTGGCTCTCTGAAGTTACTAGATGAATGTAGCTGAGAGAATTTTAATAGATATGCATCCTCCTGAAAGGCATCTAAATATGTCACCCGCTTTTCCACTTTTCCTTTCTTTCCCGGGGTTTCAAGTCGGGAAGACTTATCCTCTTGCTCATTCAATTTAAATTTCTCCTTTTCTAATTTAACGATGGTGTTCTTTCCTATTTTGAGAGCCTCTGCAGTACTGTTTACCACCTGTTGTACAGGAATAAGAGGCCCGCCATTCTCTCTTCTTTCTCGAAATAGTCCTGCACATTACAAACCATTTCTCTCGCTTGACTTGTAAGAGGAGCATCTTTTCCATAACTTCTAGATCTCTTGCTGTCTCTTGTAGCACTCCTTTCTCCCTCTGAGTTCGTGGTTTGTTTTGTGCTGCTAACTGCAGGAGTGATGCCTTGCGACATTGTATAAGTGAAACACACGGACACTATAAATCACATTACAAATACACTCACAATTAAATTAAATTTAAAACTAAACTCTAACTAATTCTACCTTCATCAACAACAAAATATCTACGAAAACAATATCCACGACACAACACTAATACTTGCTGTAACACAGTAATGAAGATTCAACACTTTCGAACAAACCACGTGCTCATTGCGAAATAGTCGGCAACGTCGGCCTGTTGTCATGGTCTCTGATTGGCTTGATTGAGCGGTTGCCATGGTGATGCTTAGAAGCCGCTGAACTGTCAATACCTTTCTAGTTTTGTATAGACTGTAGAGGAAGAATTGCAATAATAAATTAAAAATAAGTAATGTCCTAAATGACTTGTACGAGAGGTGTTGTAAATGGGGAGAAGGCACTGCATACTAATAATGTGAAGTCCCACTTCACCAAAAGGTATATTGCTTAAAGACAAATATATATACATTCATTCAACCACAGAGAAATGCTGAAACTATCAGATAGCTTAAACTATGGACTCGTAGTTAAAGAAGATACAGGTAGGTACTTAAAATGACTTCCGTGCATTTCAAGGCAGAAAGTAGTGCACTGCACCACAAATTATTCTTTTGGACATGTTTCACCATGTTAGTATCGTCTGTTGTCAGAGCTGTTTGAATACCTGCTATCAGATCTTCGAAAGTTGTGTAATGGGTTGAGTAAACATGCTACCTACCTTAGATGCTCTTACAGTAAAAATATCAATTAAAGGTATCTCTGGCGACCAGTTCTCCAAGTCCAGTTCACCCTGCTGAATGGGCACATCCAATCAGATGCTGGTGTGAGAAGTGTAGGCCTTCTACAAGATGCTTGCACATGCCGAATTGTATACATGCTGCCATCTTTCGAGTGTCACATAATGTATTTGAAAATGAGTAAATGACAAGCGTTATATAATAAGCAACTACCGGTACTGTAACATATGAAACGTTATACAGAGTGATTTATATAGAACTGACACATTTCTTTCTTTAATTATTCCGATGGAAATTCATTCAATGACCCAATTTTAGCACCAAATTAAGCAGAATGTTCTGGAGTTTCGATTCCTTGTCACCAGATGCGCAGATGTTTATGTTTTATTCCTATTGTTGGCAGCGCTAGATGCACAGATGTTTATGTTTTATTCCTATTATTGGCAGCACTAGATGCGCAGATGTTTGTTTTATTCCTATTGTTGGCAGCTGTTTTCGACATTTTGTGTGAAAATGCAGTACACATTAAATCAACGACTCTTCCTTGTGAAGAATACTGGATTACGAATTCAATTACAGCTACTTGAAGGGCATACCAGAGAGAATTTGGTGTTCGCAATCCTCCCAAAAGAAACACAATACTGGGACTGGTAAACAAATTGGAAACAACTGGATCTCTGGTGAGTGAAAAGGGCAAGCATCGTTCATCTAGGCTTCCCACGGTTGTTGTTAACATTGAGCATGACTGGAGCAGTCACCCAAAAAATCATTAAGACGTTTGTCGCAGGAGACAGGGTACACCTACTCAATGTCTCAGAGAGCTGCGAAAAGTGCAGGCCTAAAACCAAGTTTCTTTGACGACCGAATAATTTCCAGGAACCTGTGGCCACCGAGATCTCCGGATTTGACAACGCCAGACTTCTTTCTATGGGGCTACTTAAAAGACAGGGTTTATGCCACACGTCCCCAGACATTGGGCGATCTGAAGCACAACATCACACAGGAGATTCAAGCTATTGATAACAGAGTCCTCCAATGAGTGGCCAGTAACATGGAACGACGTGTTGAGTTGTGCCTTATGCAGGATGGAGGACATTTTCAACATTTGCTATAGAGATAAATAATCTCCCAAAATTCCTCTACATTTTAGGTATAATAAGTTGTCGCTAGCACAATTCGTTTTGAAACAATTAATGAAAGAAATGTGTCAGTTCTATATAAATCACTCTGTAGTATTATATTATGAAACAGTAAAACGAAGACTTGTGCATGCAATCATCTGGAATCTGTGAATAACCTGTCCTTTTTTTAAAGAATTACACTGCAAAGAGTTTGTGCAAGAAATTTCACTCACTCTGTATACATGAAACAGAATCAAATAGTAAGTACATTTTCATGTTTCAAGTACTTTTATTCAATACCCACAACAATATAAACAAGAAAATGAAGGCAATGTTTACACATCAGCTTTTAAGTACGTAGAATCCTGAGTAAGTTAAACGAAAAGTATTAATAAATCATCCAATCCTAATTTCTAAGCAGAAGACACAAAATAGTTCATAAGTTTTATTAACCCGAAAGAATAATATTTGAGTGTTACGAAGAAAAAAAAATGCTTACAATATAATGCTTCAATAGAATTTTAATACACATTTCTGAAGAAAGGACGAAATGTTTGCAAGACAGAATTCCACTTCTAAATGGTACATACAATTATGAAATACAAAAGGCACACAGACAAGAACTCGTATGGCTTGGTTGATTTCCAATTCTTAGCAAGAGAGAGAGAATGTGCTATCTGTCATCTTCAATTCTTCGGCATATGGAATGGCATAAGTGAACTCCATATTGCATTTGTCTTATGTACGTCCATTACCTAAATGTCTTCTAATGATTCTTGTAATTGAAAATTCTGATGTTACACTTTGCAAACTAGGCTATATTGTTGTGGAATAAGTACGTTGTTTAGTCAACTGTCCGAGGACAGGTCTGAACCTCATAACTGACACCGATAAGGCATCACTCATGAGGCAACTAAGTCATGAGATAAAATTTAATTCAAGACTTCTGTCGTATGTTGAATTCCACAAGGGTTTATTGGATAACAAACAACATTCCTTGCTGAAATAAATTGGGTCGTCAGAGAACCACAAACAACTGGGAAATTAAAAAGATATGTTTATTTGCAGATGACACAAATATAATACTGAAGGACATTAGATAAGAAAACTTCCAAATAAAAATTAATGGAATAAGGATAAAATTAAAACAATGGCTAACAAACAATAAACTTATCCATGTTGAATCTTTCGTACACTACTTTTAACACTTGAATATAAATAACTGATTAAATGGCGATCTTACTCGTGTTAATTATGTAAGCATGTGCGGCTTACAGCTGTTTCGGTGTTACTTGACACCATCTTCAGAGCCTATTCAGAGCCTAGGCTCTGAGGATAGTGTGAAGAAACACCAAAACAGCTGTAAGCCGGACATGCTTACACAATTAACACGAGTAAGATCGCCATTTAATCAATTATTAATAAACTTATGTTAAATGTAAATAAAACTATCTGCATGTCATTTCTGGTTGAGAAGAAATTGCCTTCTGAAGGATGCACTGGAAGGAATTGTGAATGGGAGAAGAGTTCAGGGCAGAAGATATCAGATGATAGACGACATTAAGATATATAAATCATATGAAGAAACGTAGAGGAAGGCAGAAAATAGGAAAGACTGGAGAATCCTGGGTTTGCAGTGAAAGGCCTGCCCTTGGGCTGAAACTATGAATGAATGACACGTCATTTAACCAACATCCATGTTATTAAAGTCATACAGTAATTAATAATTCCATAATACTTAAGGAAGTAGATACACTAAAATTTTTGGATTATGAACAGATTCCAATCTGACATGGGAAAAGCATATTCATCATCTAATCAATCCTATCGATGCTAAATAACCTAGTAGTTGATACAACACTGTTAAATAACCAACTAAAAAAACTGAGGAGCTGAGTCACTTATGTTACACATTTCAAGCCCTTGCAAAAATATCAACCATAGAACTTCTAAAATCAGTCTGTTTTGGTTATGTAGGGCCTACATTCAATATTATCATACAGCATTATTACCTGTTCTTGGGAATCTTCACCAAAATCAACGTTAGGTACTCAAATTGCAGAAAGGAATACTTAAAATTATTAAGCAAGTCCCTATTTCAATTGAAAATATAAACATTTTCAGATAATTTAAAATTTTACCTATATCCTGCATACATATAATAGCTATATTTTACAAATAGTTTGTTTTATTCATCAAAATATTATATTCCTTTAAAACAAATTCAACTCATCACGAGTGTGATACCAGGGCATCCCAAAACATACACTTGAATTACTAGTACCACAGCCTTACCAGAAGTCCCTACCGGTATTTCAACTGAAAGTATGGCGTAAACATTTTCAGAGAACTTAAAATTTTACCTGTACACTGCATATTATATACAGGTTGATTCACGAGGATTTACCATCACTTACGGAGCTTATTTCCGAAGACATTCTGAGCAAAAAGTGTCATATAAACATTTGTCCTAATCTCAATATTTTCAGAGTTACACTAATTTGAAGTTGTTTGTAAAACACCATTATTCTTTAGTTTTAAGCGTAAAAGAATATTACAGTTAAAGAATGAACAATTCAGGAATATCATTTCTTTAATTAGCTAGTATTCTAAAGCTAAAAATGTGTTGTGAATTCCATAGTTGCTTCGTACAGATTTTTTTTCGATTTTTAAGTATAAAGTTACATTTTTCTTACGCATTTACCACAACAATTGTTACAAATCACGCCACTCTTCTAAATTCTTTAAGACTGTACATTAGGATGTATAATTAAACTGTAAAGAATCAAGTTCCTAAAGTCGTATGATTTGTAACAATTTTTGTGAGAAGTGCGTAAGAATGATGTAATTTTTAGTCAAAAATTGAAAAACAAAATCCGTACTAAGCAATTAACAACACATTTTTAGCTTCAGAACACTGGCCAATTAAAGAAATGACACTTCTGAATAGTTCATTCTCTATTTTAACATTCTTTTACCTTTAAAACGAAAGAAAAAGGTATTTTACTAACAACTTCAAATTACGTATGACTTGAAGCTTTCCCGGCATTTGATGCAGAATAACTCTTCTCGGGTTCTCAGCCAGGTGAGTTGGAGATTTGCTTCCAAGCTTTCGACGGCTAGCTTCTTCCCTGAAGAAGATGGCAGAGCTAGCCGTCGAAAGCTTGGAAGCAAATCTCCAACTCACCTGGCTGAGAACCCGAGAAGAGTTATTCAACTTCGAATTAGTGTAACTCTGAAAATATTGAGACTAGGACACATGTTTATGAGAAATTTTTTGCTCAGAATGTCTTCGGAAATAAGCTCCTAAAGTGGCGGTAAATCCTCGTGAATCATCTTGTGTATATATTTTGAAAATATTATGCTTTATTCATCAAAATATAGATTTCTTTAAAATAAATTCAACCTATCACGAGTATGATTCCAGGACATCTCAAAACATACACTTGAATTACCACAGGATTACCAGAAGTCTTAATAGTATATCACACGGAGGCAGCAATTTATACAATAAACTTCCACAAGATATCAAAGAAGTAACATGGAAAAATTAAAAAAAGGAAGGAAAGAACATTTTATTGACACGTATGCCAATTTGCACAAATGAATATCTAAATTATATTTAAAGTTTTAGTAACTTATGTAACTTTCTCTTCTTGGTACTACCCTTGCTGCTTCCACCGTATATAGTCCATACTACAGAACGTCCATAAGGTCAAAAAGTCCATATTGTCAAAATGTCCATGTACTAAACGTCCATACGACAGAAAGGCCATATGATAAATCGTCCGTTAGGTCAAAGTGTCCATAGTGTCAAATGTCCATAATGTCGAAGTTCAAAGGAAAATTCTGCTTGAATAGAACACAATCAATTTTATTCCATAACTCGTACAAATAAGTTATTAATCATCGGGAACCGGAGCCCCACTTTTAAGATGGTAACTAATACTTTTAAGATTTAGGAGAATTTCTCCTTTTTCTTTGTACCTGTTGTAGTTTCTCACAATCTGGAGAATTTGTCTTTGATTCGTCAAATACGTTTCATTCCCAGCTCTTTAATTTGTGTATTCCTCACTCTTGCTTGCAATATTTGTGTCCAAATTCCATTTTCTTCGCGCTTTAGGCACTGTATAAATCTCCAAGTGGATGGATGTACAGCCGTCACACGTTGAAGAAGATTGTGACAGTCTTCTACCTCGTTGTTTGTGTGCTGCATGCCTTTCAGTCTTGGGAGGTTCATGATCCTGTATCGCCAATATATTTTTGTCCTATCTCTATTAAAGTCATAATCTTGGTACAGGTATCCACGAAAAGAAAGAAGTGGCTTACCCTTCTGTGATGGCACTAACTGAGGATTTCGTTCCGTCTTTAAAAAATTCAGTTCTAATTAGTTCTGCATTTGAAAATTTTTACATAGGTTACTATGTATAAATACCATGAACAATGGATATAATGTACATTATAGAACTATGGACATTTTGACTCTGGACATCAGAGTGAAGTGGACGTTATAGAACTATGGACATTTTGACTCTGGACGTTTTAACATGGACATTATTCCATGGACATTTTGACGTATGGACATTATAATCCTGGACTTTATGTCTGGTAACCCCCTTGCTCGTTTTATGTCCTAGGATGAGGAAATGGAGAGTCTGGATGGGATAGTGTCACACACACCTGGAGACTAGAAGGGGTCAAGTTGAATGCTTCCAGACGGGCTTTGTAGCAGAAATCGGCATCCTACCTAGTATTAAGTCTGTATTGTAATATATGGTATCTTGTGTACATCCATCTTTTATATTGTGCTTCACTTCCAATATACAATTCAATGAATTGTAATTTTGCATGTTACTTACAATTAAGTTTGTATTGTATTATAACGGTACATTAAATTAGAAGTAATTTCTCTTGTGTACTGACGATGCCATGAATGCTTGTAACTTCTACAGCAAATAAAATTCAAATCAAATTTATAATCAGTACACTTAAATAACTGTTAATTTAATTGATTATTAATTACGGTAACAGTTTCGTATCAATTTTTGTAATCTATTGTAGCCTATACTAATCTTAACAATTAACCTTATTGTATAAATATTGAAAATAAGGGTCACATCACAAGTCACATTATCATATCCTTTTTTTTTTTTTTTTTTTTTGAGGTAATATGTTTTGCTTTTCATTTTTTCGTCTCAAAACTCTATCTATGCTCTTAAAAGCCTTAATTTGACCTCGAACTTAGTAATTTATCAAAACATAAATTTTATAGAACGAATTTATATCTGGATGTTTTGACATTACAATAACTGATAGAGGTAGTGAACATTTATACTTCAGGTTACATGAGATCATGATTTTCTCAAAACTTACAATAAGATAAGAATTTTATTATGTACCAGTTATTCGCTCTCTGATTTGGCTTGATTTTGTATAGTATTGTACGAATTTATTTTTCTTTCATTCTAAGACATGTATTCTTTCTTCACTGTAACTGAATGAAATCTTTATTGCACTTAAGAGGATTTATACGAAACTAAGATTTCAAACTCCTGTAATGATATTTGTGGGTTTAAGGTTGTTATTGAAATAGATTAGAAAGCTCCAACTATGATTAAAATTGGTTTATGGCATGCAGAAGTTGTTTGGAGGGGGAAAAGGAACATTCACATGTGCATACATGAAAGAATAATCATTGCATAAGAGTTTTATCTTAATGAGAAATCAAATATTAAAACGCGTCATACAACTTGCATTATAATTATACATATACTTCTAAAATTTTAAACTTATGTATGAAAGAATGAAACTGAAAAATAATACTATAAAGTTATTGTTAATTTGATACCGGTATACTGCACCGATTCTTCTTTTTGCTTCTGAGTTTCATGTCAGCACTTTTTATTCACGAAAATATGTGCTGGTATATTTATAAATACATCTTTCGTAAAACTAATGCTACAGAGGAAGTTTACTTAAGAAGAGACTAATTGAACCGGAATATTGAGAAACCCCCACATGTCTAGAAAACTAAACTTTTCAGGAGATAAAAAACACATCTCAGGTCCTAGATTTGTGTTCATATTATTTTTTTCTTAACACTATAGCTAAAATGAATGTTGATGGGAATATGTGGGGTTTCTCTACATAATATCGTGAGTCTGTATGTTTAGAATAGGAAATCATATAATAACTAAACTTCGTAAAAAAATGGACATGTGGGGTTTCTCAGTATTGTGATTCAATTAAAATACGTTTTATAATGATATCATGTTGGATAAAATCCGTAGCAGCTAGCACATGCAACTTTTTTTATATTATCTAATTTTTAGCACTCTAAATGTTTAATATATACATGAATGAAATTATACGCCTTTGGTGTGAGGAATACAAATTGGGAATTCAAATTTCAAGTTCCATAAGACTAAACACAGTTCTTTTCGCGGACGACCAAGTATTAGTTGCAAACTTCGAAGACAATTGAATAAAATCCTAGAAGAACATGGCATGAAGATTTCACCAGAAAAAACCAAAATAATGGTATTTGAAGGTACAAACCCAATCCGAAGCAAAATTGTTGTTGAAAATGTGATTTTAGAACAGATAAATTCCTTTTCATACTGAGGATGTAATATATCATACGAAGGAGAGAATGATGTAAGCAGAAAAATTAACAAATTTTTACAAATATTAGGACTGCTAAACCATACCCTAAAACCAAATTTAGTACAGAAACATTCTAGAATAAAGCTACATAAAACCCTTGTACTACCAACTCTCCTCTATGGAAGCGAAATTTGGGTTCTGAAACAAAGAGATATCAGCAGATTAAGAGCAGTTGAAATAAAATATCTGCGACGAACTGCAGGATACACACTTCTGGACCACAAGAGGAACGAGGATATACTGCAGGAACTCAACATGCAACCATTAGAAGAAAAAATTACAGAATACAGAAACAGATGGCTTGAACACATTTCTCGTATGGAAGCTGGCCGGACACCCCAAGAAATGCTAAAATACCACCCTCAAGGACGACGACAACCTGGACGTCCACAGAAACGTCTATTAGATCCTGTATAGCTGGAACCGAAACAGGCCAACAATGGCCTAATTTCGTGCCTGGAATATGATGATGATGTTCAAATTAAAGAAAAAATACACAATTCACGTCTCTAACCTAATTACAATGCATTTCTGAAATCTTAGTTCATAATAAAAACATATCTGATATCAAGTTCAGGTAATAAAGAACACATAGGCTAGTGTTTAATGGTCTCAGCAAAATTTTATCATATTACACGTTTCTGTGTTTATATATAAAAATTTCATTTTTATATTGTACAATCTAACTTGGTGGCTGGATAGTTCAGCTGTTAGAGCAACTGGCTATAGGCAGGAAGGTTCCGGTTCAATCCTGGATGGTGATGGGATTTCTCTCGTCAAAACATCCAGAATAGCCCTGAGAATCACTCAGCCTCCTAGCAAATTGAGTATTAGGTCTTTCCCAGGGGAGGCCATGAAAGTATGGAGCCTTATCTTCATGTCCCTCAAGCGTCCTCATAGCGTATAAAGGGAATACATACCTTTCACCTTTAAAATCTAACCTGACTTTTAAACATATACAACAATTTTTATTTTATTTTATTTTTTTATTTTGAGCACCATGTTACAGCAAGTTGTTTTCAACCCTTCCCCCCCCCCCCCGCCCGAAAAAAAAGGAACACAGTATGCAGAAGAAAAATACTTTTCTATTTCAATTCAAGCATTACCATCTTAGATATTATTTCTAATACCGGTACTTCGATAAATTTACTGACTTCAATATTCAATTGGGATTACAGTTTCATGTTCAGTATTTAAATTTAAGGTTAAACGAGCGTTGAGCGACTTCCGCCGATTTTGGAATAGACACCGACGCACTTAGGTTAGGTTAGGTTAGTTTAGGCTTTTATTATCCCGTCAAGATGAAGGTGAAAGCGATTGAGTGTACTGCCAACACAGAAAACAAAAAAATCACACTCAATCACTTTCACCTTCATCTTGACGGGATAATAAAAGCCTAAACTAACCTAACTTAACCTAAGCGCGTCGGTGTCTATTCCAAAATCGGCGGGAGTCGCTCAACACTCGTTTAACCGAAACACATTCTGAATGTTTTTTTTAAATATGGTTATGGTTAAAAAATATATATTTTCATAAAGTGCACATAATTCTCAGAACTACACCTTTACCAGTACTATATCTCCATTATGTTAACTAAATCACCTTTCGTATAGAAATATTTCATATAGGCCTACTGTATGTGTCATCACAGCTATAATAAGTTACTGATACTCGTTACTTTTTGTAAAGAAATGAAAGACGTATACAGGGCTTCAGATATACATTTATTGTCTTCGTGAATTTATTTCAATGAACAGGAATGAAACTCTGTATGCTATATAATAAGTGACTTTAATCAATAAGTATTTTAATTACATGTAATACTAACCTTATAGGAATTTATTGCATTCTGATCAACCAAGCCATACATCTAAGGAATTAGATACAAAAGTGTCATTACATGTTCTAAATCTACTTAACACAGATAGTATTAAAAATACTGCACATTAATTTTAAAGAAATTACTAGTACTATAATATAGAGTTCACTTACAAAGAAGATAATGTTGACGGCTGTGCGACTTCTTACCAACCATGATTTACAAACACCATTGAATAGAAATATAAGTGTTTCGAATTGACTTTTGAAGTTTGGTACTTTGTGGTAATCTATACAGGTGATAGTATATATTAAATGTTAGAAATGAAACACACATTCTATAGTGCTAATGGTCAATTAGCCTATGTACAATGCAGTCCAGTAATGTGTTGGAATTCTCGCACCTAACTCATGTCATACATTCCAATATCGTAAATGGTTAAATTAAAATGCATGTAATTAAATTAAATCATATAGACCTAATTCAAACAAGATGGGTTTGTTTGTAAAACGAACGCTTATAGTGCATTCAAAAATAATTATATAGGTACCTGGTACTTAGAATTTTTTAATTTAACTACAACAACGATGTGAACTTATATAAAATACGATTAAATACAAATTCTGAACGTACGTGTATTTTAATATTTGGATAATGTATTAAAAATTATATGTATCGATGTTGTTATAGCTTTAAAGATTCTAAAACATATTAATTTTATAGCAGACTCTTATTTTACTCATCTTTATCACAAAAAATTCACATATGCTTAATTGTTATACACATCTTTTATCATTCACACATAAAAAGACAAGGCATAAAAGTTGCAGGCAGGAATAGAAAGCTTAGAAAAAGACCATTGAGTGTCATTTGAACATTTGCTTTCATTATGTACAAGTACATATCATGGACTCTTTTGTTATTTAACTTCAAGACTATGTGAAAGCAATAAAATGTACTAATACCTATATCACATTAATATAGTTTAAGTCACGTTTGACAACAAATTTGAGGAATCACGAATTAGGCATAAATCTTCCTATTCAGTTTATAGGTACGAAATTCATTAAAACGCACAAACTCTATAGCAGAACTAGAAAATTTAGTATGTTTATGTTACAACACTTACATACAAAATAAACATAGTTGTAAATAATGTAAAATTTCATTATGTATGTAAACTTTTTGCACATGTAGCAAATTTTGTGTAAATAATATAATAAATTGGACGTGAAAATGTAACATTAATAGTATCAAGAAATATTAAAGAAAACATTCGTGGGTTTTTTTACTGGGATTTACTTAATGTCTGCAATCATTAACATCTTGGAAAAAAAGCTTCAACTTATGACGTGGTTCGAATACCAAAAGCGTGAAAATTTAGAGTTTGGCAGTCACATAATTAGGCTGTGTTAATAGTATGTACATTCACATCAGGAAATGACTATACTATACACTAAAGCTATTGATTTAATTTATACTTATGTATTAGAAACATTCAACTTGAAAGTAATTCTCTGTATAGTAAAAGTTCTGAAAATTGTTTTCATGAAATATTGAACATTTCAAAACAAAACATAATTCATGTAAAGGGTAAGATTAGCTGCTGAAAGGCATCAATATGTGAAATACATACCTACACAATAGCAACATTACAGAATGCACCATAAGTTGTGGTCACTTACTTCAGAGGCACAGATGAATAGTAACTTAGTCACTTTTAACAATAATAATATTGTTTAATAAAAGTGTAAGAGATGAATTGTTGAGATGAAAGCAGGAAAGAATCAATAAACTCTGCACATTACAGTATTGATGTCATAAATCAATAATTTCCTCTGCAATTAACAATAAGTATCATAATCTCATCTTAAACTATTTTGTAACATATATCTTAAAGATAATAGGATAGAAAAATGTTGAAATAATGTTTATACATGTAAATAAACCAAGACATGAGGAAAAGAAAATGTTTAAATGAGACCCATACCAGGCATATCTTGTTTAGAATATGTACAACTTTTATCTGAAACATTTTGATGAGTGAGAGTAGAACAAATATAACATTGTAATAATGAAAGAAATTCAGTTAAACTCATAAAGCTACACCACTCTGACGGCAAACATCTTCCATGTCTTTTTGTATGTGGCTACAATATCAGTCATATTCTTTCTAAATACTGATATGTTTGTAATGTGAAGAAACTGCGATACAATAACGCACCAAGAGCAAAAAATTAGCATCTTTGTATAAAAACATACCGTAATATTGTTATAAAGAAAGAAAAATAAAATTACTTTATCCACTTTGATAATGTAATGTGGACTTTACATCACTAATAAAAATGTTGTAAACATTCATTACGTAACTAGTTAGGTAATGCTACTTTTATTACTCAACTAGTTAGGTAATAGCAGTATCATTACCTAGCTGGTTGCGTAATGTGAACCATACATTTTTCTAGGAACACCAATCTTCAAATTTTTTATATTCAACTTCATATCCTATGCGGGATTTCGATGGTACCAGTACTAAACATTCAATTAATTACAGAATCTGCAGCATTTCCAATATCTGAATCCTCGTTTGAATTCATTTTAACAATCTTTGTTTATTTATCGTAGTACTGCTGTTCTTTTGTTGTAAACAGAAACCTATTGTGTTCAAAACGAATAAAACAAACATAAACAAGTCGCCTCTCGCAGAAAGAAACTAATAACCAGGCTTCGAGACTTCGGACCCAATAGAGCAGTTCAGTGGGAAATCCGCATAACGACGTACTGAGTATAGTGGCAAAGCGTACAGTGGGTGGGGGTACTGTAGAATGAATGCCAACAAATACGCAAAGAAAAACACTCTGGATTTGGAGGTTCTGACGAATAATTTGGTTTTCATACAAACTGTGCCTGAAACTATTACACGGTTAGAAAAGTTAGAGCAAGAGATGCCGGATGCCCTCAAATTAATTTAGAAAATGGTGCAGAGAATTAATGAGACATGAAGTACACCGGTTACTGAACGTGTAAAACAGAAGTGGAAATCAATTTTAAGTAAAAATAAAGGATATGGAACATTGTGTAACATAAACAGCAAATTAGTGGACATAGAGTCAACCGAGAATAAAAGATTGTCCCTTAGAGACTGCAATGATGTTAGGTTTTTTCTTTTGCTCCTATCACATCATGCGAAGTAAAGCACAGCTTTTCACAGTACAAACTGTGTTTGGCAGATAACTGAAAAAGATTTATGTTTGAGACACTGAAAATGTATCTTGTAGTAGGTACATTGCAATTTGATACTGTAACTGCACTTCCTAAAGACGACCAATAGAATAATAATGAAAAAATTAAAATTGCTACATGCTTATTTCCACCATTAACACTGTGTATAATTGAACACAAATGCTTATAAAAGACAGGAGAATAAATGCTTTTTACATTCTTTTGACATTATCATTGTGTAATGTATATTTACTTTCAGAATGTACATATGTGTGTTTCCCCATACTATTGTACTCTACTCTAAATAGCAACGTTGTTACCTCAACACATCTCTATTTACCTGCAGCGAGTCAACAACCTATAGTGCATGCACAGTAAACTTATTGTATCAGGTCCAAAGTCTCGAAGCCTGCTAATAACAATACAATCACCTCCCCACAAAATACATGTTCAAAACTAACGAAAATTGTACAATTACTTTTATCAAAAAATTAATTTTTATCAAAGTGGATAAAACATTGTACGATATACTCATCGTAACTTCATATTACAATAATCATATCGTAAATAACTATTATCTAGCACTAGGCCAGAATCAGGCAGTTTCTAGTACAGAATATATAGTACTTTCTTTTTCCAGACTTCCATTAATCATTGTACAGTCTTTTTCATTATACTCTATAATAAAGTAATACATACATACTGTTGATTTTGATATTGAGAGGAAATTCCTAATAAATAAACAGTTATTTAACTGTTTAGTCTGTACCTTTTAATGTGGATACTAGATATTTTGTTTGAAAATCATGCAAATATATTATGATGTATAAAGTTTTTTTTTGATAATTTATTCAACAAACCTTGAAATCCTTCTCTAAACAGTTACTTATATATGGATGTTATATTTTTATTATACAGTGAAACTTACAAAGGCCTCTATCCTTTAATTTCTTCCTTCAGAGCTACTTATATTTTCAATTATATGATGCATACATGAATGAACAAAGTTACATATGTTAGTATGTCGTATTAGTTTTCACAGTATCACATGAAAAAATTTATCATAGTACAGTTCATAGTATCATAGTATAGTTCAGCATATAATTATTCTAGAGATACAGTACCTGCAGATATTTTATTTTACGATTATATTCAACAGTAAATTTTTCTCATATCTTATATGCAGTTTATGTCAGTGTGGTTCAGTTCTGTAGTATGAAAACTCATGATGCAATCTGCAATTTTAACTTAAACTTTGCAGGTTACACAAATGCAGTTGAAAATGACATCCCACCCCAAGCCAGTGTAAGAAAACCAAGTAATACATTGAACAAAATAATGAAATAGCGTGATACGTTGAACTTATCACAATTATTACTTACTGATTGACGTTATAGCTTTTCACTGTGTTAATATTATAAATATTACCTGGCTGACTAGTTTCGAAGTGGTGTCCGTCATTGTCCGAAGCCTAGTCCGAAGCTGGAACTCACTAGGCTTCAGACAATGTTGGACACCACGTCGGAAATAGCCAGCCAGGTAATATTTATAATATTAACACAGTAAAAAGCTATAATGTCAATCAGTGATTATAGTGTTAAAAGAGTGTATTCAACAATGAAGAATTATTACTTAGTTTATTTGAATCTTAAATTGTTGTTTTATCTTTGGAAGTTGTTTAATTCTAAATTTCGTCGGTGATGTCGAGATATAATTTCTGTAAATTAATCATTTTGCTGACACACAAATTTACATTTGCAATTTCCCAACACTGAAAGTTAGCATTTCAGAATTTCGCTGCAGATCTCTGTGTTATGATCTGGTGTTTAGAAAATTTTATACTATCGAATCATTACGAATGTTTATGAAGATAAAAGTGATCTGTCGAACTTTTCAAGTTCTTCATTACGAATGTTTATGAAGATAAAAATGAACTGTCGAACTTTTCAAGTTCTTAAATTCTGAAAAATGTCTTCCTATGAATAGATTTGATGCCATAGTTCTGAAGATTATGAAAAAATAATATTCTACATCAGTTTAAAATTATTTGATTATATTTTAAAAGAACAGCAATTCAATTACACATAAATTATATATATGACACAAAAGAAAGACAAATTATTTTATTTGAATTACAGAGTTAGTACTATACAAATTTGCGATTTACTAAACTATATTGGTCTGAATACTGTATGATGTTTATAATAAACTGCTGTTATAAGCATAAACATATCAATACTGGTAATTACAAAATGATGGCTCTTTGTACGGTACTTCACATTTTGTAACTTATTGTAGCTACTATATTATGTGTACAGTTCATTATCAATTTTCTTACGTCACTTTTGATTTTATATTTTTTCGGAAAATGTATGGTAAGACTTTCCTGTGTTAAATTTCAACGTACCTCGTTTACATGTTTCGACCTATATATGGGTCATCTTCAGAACTGGTCGTTCAGAACTACCAGCTCTGAAGATGACACATAAACAGGTCGAAACATGTAAACGAGGTACGTTGAAATATAACACAGGAAAGTCTTACCATACATATTCCGAAGTGATACAGTGTTAAAAGTCGTGTAATCAAGATGTAAGCTTATTATATTTTTTATTGAAAAATTTGTTTACTCTGCTTTTTTAATATTGGTACTAATCTAACGATCACTTTGATAAGCAATTATAAACATATTTTTTAAATATCATTATTAATATTTACTATACGTTTTAATTGACATGTTGTACAGTATCAGTACAGAAATATCTACATTTCTGTAAAGGAATATACTAAATCAAGATATAGGCCTAAACTAGGTAGGTACCGGTACTAGTCGTTTAATTATGGATAGCCTACCAGTACTTTCAAAATGAGGTATTAAATCTGAGTTGGAGAGTGTTATTTGAAGATGTTACCTAATTTAATGTCTCTAAAATATTTTATAATATTACCAAATTTATTATTAAAAATACTCAATTACGTATTTAAAGGACGATTTTCTTATTGTATAGTACCACAGATAGTACTATGACCCACAGAAGTTTCACGTTTCATCGACAACAAAAATGTGAAAAGAATTTACAGGTTATAAAGGTGATGAAACTGTTTGAATTCTAACATTACAATTGCCATTTGCTCGTATAATATAAAATTATACCTATTAATAATAATATTATCTCTGTGTCGATAACATCTCAGGCTCAGGTATTTTGTTCAACGTATAGCTCTGGTTTCCTTGCAACTTGCTGCTTTAAAGACTTTTACTGTCGCAGGAAATGAAATTAGATCGAAGCCCAAGTAGTGCATTATAAATTGAGTTGGTCCCGAAGTATGAAAGAAGTGTTGGCGTAAATATTTCAGTGGATACAAGAGAAAAATATATAAACATCATCGTTTTAAATATGTTACAGAATTATTCTATGTACATGATAATATGATAGATATCAAGGCATGCAAAAAAGCTGTTTAAATGTTTTCTGACAGTGATTTTACTTGAATTGCGATGGTGCTTTGCCCTTCGTGAAAATAATCACTCTCTGAACTGTGGTGATTATTTTGAGAATGTATATTACCTGGTAGTAATTAGAGTATTTCTCATATACACGATTTAAAATTAAAATTGAAGTACATACATTAATATTACTATGTCAGAGAGTCTGTCACAGTAAATATCACTATCTCTGCTGTAACATACTTTTAGTAAAATTTATTTGTAGGCGAGTAAGAACAATGCTACATTTAGATGGCCTAAAACCAAAACAGGACGAGATATAATCCTTAATTATTTGATGATTAGATTATGAGAACGACGACAATATGATGATAATGATGATGATGGTGACGATGATGAATAGTGTATTTTTTCACATTCTGTTATGCCTTGAATCTGATGAACTAAGTTCCAATCTTTCATACTAGAGCACAAGTCATATTAGCAGAGTGCTGACAGTGGCAATGATGATGAGTGTGATATAAATTTTACTCAATCTTCTACTTTATGACAGTGCTAGATTTAATTTATTGACTTAATAGTTGAAAAGCTGTCTTCAAAGTTGGCAATTTACTTTGTTATCAATTTTGTGGTTTATTTAACTATAGCCTCAACAAAAATGTATTTATATGTATGTATATATTTGATATAATAAATGAAATGAAACCCGCACAATGTGCATAGGATTTGCAGCTTAGTCTTTGCAGAAGTTTGTGAGCGAGGTTTTCCTTTCACGGCAGTTTTCAACGTGGTATCGTCCACACGGCTTCTGACACAGTTCACACATACATTCGTCGTTGGGTTCGTAGTATCTCTTGGTGCCACAGATCTTATGGTGAAAACCATGTACTGCGTAACAGGTCACTATGTGTCTCAGTTCGTAGTTTGTGTTTGCCCAGTCTCTGGTTGTCATGGCGTCTGTTATGTAGAACTCGCTCCAGATGGCGTTCTTCTTTCCTCTGAGTACTTCAAGGGCTTTCTCGTATGCTGGGGTGTTCGGCATGCAGAATTGCGTTCTAATATCTTCGATGAAGAAGCATCCCTTCATTAGTTCGTATGTTAGTCTCGAGAGTGTTGTTCTTCCTACTCCTACTACTCTTTTCATGAAGGATGATTTGACTCGTTCAATTTTCCCCATGTCGCTGACTGTTAACTTTTCCCATGTGATATTTAGTCCGTAGGTTGCTATTGGTGCTGTAGCTGACCCAAATAAGGTCATTGCCGTTTTTGTTTCTAGTTGTTGCAGATTCTTTATATTGTACATAGCTTTTATTGCAGCAGCTGCTCTTTCTTGAATGTGGATTCTGTATGATTTTAATGTTGTTTGGAGCGTTACTCCTAAATATCTAAATTTTTGCACTATCTCAAGTGGCTCGTTCTGCAGTGTCAGGGTGTCTTTTTTTCCTTGTTTGCCGCCGTTTCTGAAGTTCATTTGTTTTGTTTCCTGGTGGTTTATCTGTAGGCTGTTTTCCTCGGCCCATCTCACGAGTTTATTTAGGACCCGTTGTAGTTCTTCTATGTTGCACAAGCCTATCGCCATGTCGTCTGCGTACATAATCAACGATGCTGTGGTGTCGTCTGTGATTTTTGTTATGTTTGTGGTGGTCATGATATTGAAGAGGACCGGGCTGATAGGATCTCCTTGTAGTACCCCATTTGCCTGTACTATTTTGTTAGATAGTGTAATTTCGTCTGATATTTGAATGTAGTTGCAGCTATAATGATAGGAGGTAAATTTCAAGTATTGAAGAGCAATATCCCATTATTTGCTTGAAGAGACTGTAGAAATGTATGAAAAGCTCAGGGGCGTACACAAGGGGGGGGGTTATCGGGTTTGAACCCCTCCCCCCCTGAACTTTTTGAAAAAAATGACATATTTAGATCTGAGTGCTTTTTTTAACCATAATCTAATTTTTCACTATTAGGGTAACAAAATCTACATCGACATCACACACAGTCCTTCTACCCCTCCTCCAATATAATCCCTGTGCTTGGTGATGTGGTATGTTCGAATTATAACAATGCTATCTTTATTATAGAGAGACCTACCCCTAGTACCGATGAAGCTGACACAATATGAAATTTAACTTGTGAAACGTGTTGAAAGGGTTGTTTCGACAGTTTTGCAGTGCAGATATTGTTAAATATTGTGCAATGTCGATTTTAAACTCATTTTAAAAGTAGAATTCACCTGTTCGTTAGAATTCTGAGTGTATTGTGAAATGCTCGTTTAATGTTTTGTGCATTTGACAGTTCATATTTTTAATATAAACTTCACATTATCATTCTTTGATATGTCTAAGCGACTGCAAAGCTCAAATCTACCTTCAAAAAATAAATAAAATTAAAACATTCTTAATCTTCCAAAAGTACAATAACGTTAATATAATCATAACAAATAAAAAAATATATCATAATAACTAAGTTATAACGAAAAATTGATTCCCTTGCAATAACTAATTTGACAATTTCTTTAGCAAAAAGTCACATACCGGTAGTGATTCTGGCAAGGTTAGTGAAAATTTCAAATTGGCAAATCTTTTTTCACAGCTGCAGCAGCGTGACAATGTTGTCGTGAACGTTCTTCCCGGAACTAGTTTCACATTCCTCTGTGAAAACTCAGCTGATGATGATGATAATAATAACAATAATAATGGTAATAATAATACACGAAATTTTAAGTACCGATAATGTAAATTGTAAATAATATTAATAACAACACCCTCCCTCGACAAAATTCTGCGTACGCCACTGGAGAAGCTCAATCTGAAGTACTGGACTTCACAGAGATTTTGCAGCACATAATATGCAAATTAAAAGATGATATACATATTATACGCTTTATGAATAGCTACCGGTACTGTAACAGTTTTACTTCAAGTTATAATTTGAAAAATGAATGGTTTTCTAGTTACCAGTACCGGTATCTGTCAACTCATATAATATATATGATTTCTGTTTCTTAATATGTGATACATTATTTCAGTGAATATTTTCTAGCAGATAAATCAGAAAACAAAAATATTTCTATATCCTCAAAATTTAATAAATTGAAAATGGAAGTTCTAAATATTCTTGTATAAAAAGTAGCAGTTGTCATCTTTAACCTTACACATTTGGTTTTAAAACCACATAGTTGCTCCTTTATCCAATTCAATTACCAGCACGCGTAAACAAGGAAATGTAATTATAAAGAAGTACTAATAAAGTACCGGTAGTACTGGTATCAAATCTACTTGAATTTTTCTGTTTCCTTCAGAACAAACAGTACCGGTAGGCCTATAGGTAGGTCGAATGATAAACATTAATCTACAAAACACCGGTAACATTTTTAAAGAAATCTTAACAAAATCGTTATATCATATTATAAGTATTATTAATCCTTTCATCGTATAAAATTATATTAAATGAACATTTAGAAAAAAGTATGAAGATGATGAGTCTGAATTTTTTATAGGCCCACTAGACCTACTACCTTCAGAAAAATATTTTGGTTTTGAATGATGCAAAAATTAAAGAAAAGGATTTTTTCGTGCCAGCATTCGAATTTACTTTAATTCAAGTGGAACTTTCGGATTTTTAGGTGTCTGTAGAAATATTTTTGGGAATTTACAGATCAGCTAGCTGCTGTACCAGGTAAGTATAAATTGTAAATTATGTTTTATTTAACGATGCTCGGATCTGCCGAGGTTATATCAGCATCGCCAGTGTGCCGGAATTTTGTCCTGCAGGAGTTCTTTTATATGCTAGTAAATCTACCAAAATAAGCCTGTCGCATTTAACCACACTTAAATGTCATTGACCTGGGCCGGGATCGAATCCGCAACCTTGGGCACATAAGGCCAGCACTCTACTGACTGCGCCACCTAGGTTGACTGCTAGGTACAGAGACACTGTTTCGTTACGCCGCAGGGTTTTCATTTTCCCGTCTGTTGCTAGAAGCTTATCTGCAACCAAGTGGCCACCTGGTCTGCTGGCACTGAAACATTTAGTATAGAAATTTGTGCTTATCCAGCTCGAAGTAGGTGTTGAAAATGTCCCTCACTAACTGCTACACACTGTTGACACCTTCTTATGAAATTGTCAATTACTTAGAAGTTCTGCTTCACTAACTGACTCGATGTCAGCTCTTATATAGTCTTTAAACTCATTTATTGTATGCAGGTTTTGATCTGACACTAATTAATTTTTCTGATGAGGCCTATTTTCATTTAAATGAACACGCATCCTCACAAAATCATCGGTATTACAGTCAGGAGAAACCCAATCTTGTACTCGAAACACTTCTGTATGGTGAAAAAATAGGCGTGTGGTGTGCAATGAACGGACACAGAATTATTGGACCTATTTTCACTCAGGGCACAATTACCAGCGAGCGTTATGTGAATGAGATCCTTGAGCCATTTTTTGATGAACTGACTTATGAAGAACGTTCCTCAACATATTTCCAACAAGACTCCGCCACTGCTCATACTGCTGAAGAATCCATGAGAGAATTGCGTCGAATTTTCGGAAGGAGCATTATCAGTAAAAATTTGTGGGCCCCACAGTCCAGATTTAACACCATGCGATTTCTATCTATGGGGACCACGTAAAAATAAAGTTTATGCAAAAAACCTGCATACAATAAATGAGCTTAAAGACTACATAAGATCTGAAATCAAGTCAATATAAGATCTGAACTCAAGTCAATCAGTGAAGCAGAACTTCTTAAAGTAATTAACAATTTCATAAGAAGGTGTCAAAAGTGTCTAGAAGTTAGTGGTTGACATTTTCAACACCTACTTTGAGCTGGGTAAGTACCGAGTGGCCACTTGGCCGCAGATAAGCTCCTAGCAGCGAGCGATGGGAAAATGAAAACCGCGTGTCTAAACAAAACAGTGTCACTGTATAAGTATGAAAATATTCATCCGAGCTCATTGAACAATTTTACTTAGGATTCACTCACTTTTACATTCCTTGTCACAATATCCTGGATTTGATAGTAATGAATATAATGATTGTTTACACTGGCATATTGTAATTATTAGAGACGAGAATTCCATGTAAATGCATGTTTTTATAGAAACATAGGACATAGTTCAAACTTGGTATTTATCCATTTCATTACTTTCCGGTTCCAAATATATGTACTTTATCCGGTGCATATTTGCATGTTTTGGCCTTTTTGAGGATAAAAACATGCATAATGCATATTTAAGCAAATTTTAGCTTAATGATGCATATAATATACATTATATTCAGTTTAAATGTATGTTTTAATGGTTTTGACATATCAGTTTCTCGATTTTTATGTCCCTTATTTTAGCTTCAGAAATCAGAACTGAAGAAGGGAGAGAAAGAACTAAATAACAGAAAAAGGTTCATTCAAGTTTGCACCCATAACTTCTTGCGATGTAGAGAGGTTATTCTCTGCCTACAAAAACTTATTGACTGACAAGCACAGGAACCTCACAGTAACCAATTTAGAAATGATGTTAGTTGTTAACTGTGCAAAAAAAAAAAAGTGAAGTGAAGTAATAAATTTGGGAAAAAAATGAAAGTGCATATTTAAATGTATTTTTCGCTTGTTCGTGCATGTTTCATAGTTTGATAGTGCATGAATGCATGCATATTTTGGGATTTTATAGTGCATGAAATTCTCGTCTCTAATAATTATGAATATTAAAGTTAAAGGAGGTGAAGTGCTGATATCTTAGGAAACAAGAGTTGGTGTGTGACAGTGTTTTGCCATCCAGCTCCGAACTTTGACAGATCTGGAAAAATCGCTGTGACAGATAATGGCGGTTTCCTCACAGTGTGATTTTTGTGTTTGTATGATTCTTGCCACTGCGAATGCTTTCAACACAAGCCCACAGATGTTTATGTTTAACGCTCTTCTGCAAATTGATATACAGCTGCCATAAGTATTATATCAGCGATAACTGATTAGCACAGTGAGTATAACAACAAAGTGCAACAGGAGTCAATAGCATCTTATTACTACAAAAAAAGAGCACTGAGGGTAATATTCAATAAAAATACCAAGGAATCATGTAGGCCACTATTTCCAGAGTTAAAGGTAATGTCAGTGTACAGTCTATTCATTCACACAACCTTGATCTTCCTTAGATCTAATATAGATCTTTATCAACCTAGATCAGACATACACTCCTTCAACACTAGAAATAAAGATAAGTTAGATTACACAAGGTGCAGATTGAGTGTGAGCTCAAATACCTGCTTTTTAATGGGATCAACATATTTAATAAGCTACCATTGGAGGCGAGAAAGATACTGGTACCAATAAATAGGTTTAAGCTCTGTATACATAGATGGTTGCTGAATAAACCTTTCTATTCAGTGAATGAATTCATGGAGTGTGATGTAAATATTGTATTTTAGAAATGTAGCCCTTTCTTTATATTTTAATTATTCTTTTTGTTCTTGTATAAATGTGTTAGCATACATCAGAATCTATTTATTTTTCACTGTTTGTATTGTTTATTTCGTTTATTTATTTGCCTATGTACGTTCATTTGCTTATAATTATTCGTTTATATTTCTTTGTGTTAAGTTTATTTGTTTGTGCATGTGTGAGTGTATGTTTGCCAGACGGCCCATTTCGACGCTATGTGTCATCGTCCTCAGTGTCTCTTGAACCACTCAAGAGATACTGAGGACGACGGCACATAGCGTCAAAACGGGCCGTCTGTCGAAGGTATATATCTTTTTTAACAATTTTAACACTTTTAACGTATGACAAAGTAAATTTTATGTTTTTAACTAAGTGTTAACGAGAACTTTAATCAATGTATGTTTGCGTGCATGTATTTTCTAACCTGACATCATATCCAGGTCTTGTACACTGGTTTCTGACAAATAAATATTATTATCATTATTATTATTATTAATATTATTATTATTTCTTCTTCTTCTTTTTCTTCTTCTTCTTCTTCTTCTTCTTCTTCTTCTTATTATTATTATTATTATTATTATTATTATTATTATTATTATTATTATTATTATTATTAAACACTCTTCTCCTGTCCAAAAACACACTAGAATTAAAGCCTATAAATCATTGGCGAGACCTATTCTCATGTATGGAAGTGAAGCTGAGACCATACTTAAATGTGATGAACACCGAATCACTGCCAATGAAATTAAATTTTTAAGAACTGCTGGCTATTCAAGATTAGACAAGAAGAAAAATTTTGATATTTTGAAAGAATTAAATATTGACCCAATTTTAGAGAATATTCAAAATTATAGACAGAAATGGAAATCTCACATACTTAGAATGCCTAGAACAAGGATACCACGCCAAGCATTAAATTACCTCCCTTTAGGAACAAGATCATTGGGCTGTCCGCTGAAACAATGGAGTGAGACCGTAACAGGCCAGCAGGCTTAATACATGATAGGAAGAAGAAGAAGATTATTATTAAACACACAGTTAGCATTGTTATCGCGATGTGTGGGCATGTATATTGGTCCAAGATTGTTTACGAATGATTTGATAATATAGCAAGTAGCTTCAGTATCAAAGAGTTACTGATGTTAACCTTCCTTTTGAATGAGACGATAGTTAATTAGATCCCAGTTACCGTGTCCTTCAAGTCAGTTTCAATCTTCTGATGTCCAGTTGTCTGGAGCTGTCACATATACGTACCAGTACATCAGTCATCATTGCTATGAGTCACATATTGGTCGGAGATGGCAATTTCTCGGAGCTGTGATTTTCAAACTAGTCACAGTCGAAACTAGCGATAAACCTATCACAGGGACAGAATCACGAGTCTTTAAATCACATCCCATAGCAAAGAAGATTTTCTATGCTGTTGAATTGGAAGTTAGCAGTTTAAGTTTAATATACTGTAAGATGACTTGTAGGTCGCACACTTAAATATAACAAATAAGGTTACATACAATGATAAATTCTTCTTAATCTGTAACCAACATTTAGAAACCACTCCAGGAATAATTTACACACAAAAGATTTTAACAATATTTGGTATATCAGTCTTTTCTAAGTAGAAATGTATGAAATGTTCTTACCCGCCTGTTGTGTTCATCAAACAGAGAATGCAGTATAATTAAATGAGAATATACTTTCTGAAAAAGGATCAATGTTGGACAAACAGTACATAACTCTTGAAGACTAGAAGTTTCTTTCAATTAGAAGAAAGTTCCCTCCTACTAACATTGACTTTGGAGGAATATAAGAATCATTTTATATACAGCAAACATATTTATATCATAAACACATATTATTTAACATGATTATCTTTAATTAGACCTACTATCAGTTCGAGATTGTTTTGCTTTGTAAGTAGCTTGAAGTAATACCAATGTTACAATACACTAATAGGACAAAATATCTTAGGTTATGTAAGTACGTAGTATATTGTCTAATATATAAGCGAGACAATGCATCAACTATAAAATTTTTACAGAGGTTGATAATGGCAACTTCAATACCGGTACTGTTCGTGTGCTCTCGAGAACATGTGACTTTGTTTCAAACCTTTCCTAATCACATTAAATGTATTGTCAAAGAAAACTTTTTTTAAAATTACATAAGCTTAATTACCTTAGTAAAGCTTTTCATAATACTATTCAGTTTCATTAATCTGAGGGGTTGCTATGTAAAGATTAATATAAATGAAGACTTTTCTCGAACCCTTCGTATTTCATAAACTCTTTTCCATTACAGTGGATGAAATATTGCTGACTGAGACAAAATTATTAATATTCTGAAGAAAGTAATAATTCTTTTCAAGGGGACTCATGACATTTTAAATCTATACTAATTAAACCTAGAGATTATATTTTATGTTACGGCACATTACAGAATGTGATTTATTCTTCTAATAAAACAACATTTTGTTATTCAATATGTTTTTAGAAAACTAGAAGAGATGGAAACATGCATTAACAAATTCTTGACAAGTACTTTAAAAATATAGTATGTTTGATCATTTGTTATAGGAGAGCAGAATGTAAGAATTAGAAATCACTCCCCTTTTGAGAATAATTCTGAGTTCTAGCCGTTCTTCAACATTTATGTTCATAGTGTTTTCATTTGGAATGACGTCAGATGAAGTATAATGTTAACAACTCAACTTCATCTCATGTCAGATGATTGTATAACAAAATATTAAAATAGGCATAATCAAGTAAATTTACCCTGTCAGATGAAAGAACTATCATATATACTACAAACTTTCTTTGTCAAATTATTATTACTAAATTGATATTAACATTTTGATAGGAATTTTTTGAAGTGTCTTGATCAGAGTACAGCTAACATGAGATATCACCATATTTTTATTTTAAACAGTGTACCTACTGTCTAAAGTCGGTCTATGCTGTAATTTTTTTCTCCTCTTAAGTTGATAAAATATAAGAATATCTTAAAAAAGAAAAGATTAAAAACTATAACAAGTAAAAGTGATGTCCTCAAATAAATAAGCAGAAAAATAAATGAATGTATGAATGAATGAATAAATAGGGTTGCCAGATTTCCCGTATTTTACCCACATCTTCAGTAGCCTCCCATCTCACGTATTTGATAATATTTTTTCCCGTAATTTATTTACTATTTCTTTATTTATTTAAATGGTAAATATGAATAGTGCTATGATGCTATGAAAGTTACTCCAATTATTTACATTTTTAAGTGTAATCTACAATGACAAATTCTCATTAATAATTTTCAACCTGTTTTGTTAGGGAAATTTCAATTGTAAAAGTTTCCGAATTAACACAAAGCAAGTGGTAAGTATTAATAGTGCTATGAAATTCATTTTAAATTACTTTTGCGTACAGTTATGCTGTATATAACATTCTCCTAAAGGGAAAACATGTCGATAACATGTGAAACAATTTTGGCAATTATTTCCAAAATCTCCCTACTTTCAGTTTGAAAACCTGGCAACCCTATAGCTGAATGACTCAATGAATGAATGAATGAGTGAGTGAGTGAGTGAGTGAGTGAGTGAGTGAGTGAGTGAGTGAGTGAGTGAGTGAGTGAATGAATGAATGAATGAATGAATGAATGAATGAATGAATGAATAAATAAATAAATAAATAAATAAATAAATAAATAAATAAATAAATAAATAAATAAATAAATAAATAAATAAATAAATAAATAAATTTACTTTGATATTCAGGATATTCATTTTTCAGGGAATAAGAAGAGTTTCATGAAAATAGTCTAAAGAAAAAAATTTAAGATACCGGTACAGAAAAATATGTTAAAAATAACTACATCCAAATGTGGAAATATTCAGTAGCGTTTTGAATATTTCATACTAATTCAAGTCTTCATTACATTAGGAACCTCTCCTTGTAATAAATGAGCTGTCAGTTCTCCTGTTACACCACTGAAAGGATTTTGAAATCGCTGGCAGTTTTCAATTTTTTCACTTGTGAAATTGTATCATGTTTCGTAATGAAATTGCCTTATATTTAACCAATGTAAAAACAGAACCTTCGTTGTGTCATTGTCTTTCGCTAAATTCAGGGATTTAACAATTTTATTCATTTTTATTTTCAAATCTAAGAACATTATTGTGGGTCCTACTGAATGAATCATAGTGACTGAGTAATATATAAGGTATAAACAAATAACCCTCTACCATTATTTAGAATGTTATACTTCAACATTTACAGACTGAAACAGACAGAAGTAAATATGAAAATTTAATGGCGCTTTTACTTCATTTTACTCTGATATAAATGAGTATAAGAATGTAAAGTTTATGAGTAAATGTGTTAATTTTTTGTCTTTTTAAGTTAAATAATTTTCAAACACAGAAATATTTAGTTCAATATCGAATAATGTCAAAGAAATAGTAACGTGCATTCAATATTGATTAATTATATTTAATAATTACCTACCTATTATATAATATAAATATTTTACATAACTGTTCACATCTAGATTTCTATATTTCTTGTACGAGGAGGCTGGTAATTGTAGAACTGGTATTTAAGTGACAGAATCTAGCAAATAATTGAAGGGTTGATAGCAAAAACCATGCAAGTTCAAAATATTAATTTTTCAGAAAAAAAAAAAACTGTTCCTCACGTTTCTCATACAATAAAATAATCTGACATATTTTATATACGTTTCTCATATATTTACCAACTTTGATGAAAAGTTTCACTGCTCTCTTTTCTATGGTTTCTTGGGGAAAAAAAATTTGACATATCCACTTTTTGCAGAAAATGTTTTATGTACACGCATTAATTGAGAAAAGTATATGAAATCATGTTTCATTCATATTCTCATCTGTATCAACATACAAATAAATAGGCCTACTTTATGAGTGTTTTATTAAATTAAAAACTTAATGTTGGAATGATTTCCTGAACAAGAAAAACAATATTATGTTTATATTTTCCTCTTTCTAAATTTTTGTCCTTCAATCTTTGAATTCTTGGCATGTCAGGTAAGTTATATCAAGTACCGAAAAATAATTATTCTAATAACAACAAAATAAACTATGCTCAATCAAAATAAATATTATTAGGTATTATTATGTCCCATGCCGTAGCATCGCGGTCTAAGGCATCCCGCCTAGGACTCGCGTTATGGAATGCGCGCTGGTTCGATTCCTCATGGGGGAAGAAATTTTCTCATCAAATTTCGGCCAGTGTATGGGACTGGTGCCCACCCAGCATCGTGATGAACTTGGGGAGCTACGGTAGGTAGCGAAATCCGGTTGTGAATACCAGCTGTAACGGCTGGGGTTATCATCGTACTAACCACACGATACCTCCATTCTGGTTGGATGATCGTCCACCTCTGCTTCGGCATGTGGGCGTGAGGCCAGCAGCCGGTTGGTCGGTCTAGGCCCTTCACGGGCTGTAGCGCCACGGATTATTATTATTATTATTATTATTATTATTATTATTATTATTATTATTATTATTATTATTATAGCCGTTTTCACTCATCACACCCACTGCTATTGTCATTTTCTGCCACCTCAACATTCTCCTCATTCTGACGTCTTACTTTTTTGGATCTGGTTCATTTTGATGATTATTCATTTGTAAAACGAAATATTTAACCAATAACACCAACAATAACAACTATAGTCCCGTCACTCTAATTTCCGGCAGCCAGTCGCGTTGCAGGTCACCTACATTTAAACGTGTGCGTCTTGTGATTCGCTGATTCATTTCTTAAGGCTCGATAAACACTTAATATAATCGCCCGCCATTTTAGCTCTTTTTTTGGCGTTCGCAGAAAACACACGAAGACGTTATTTGCCGCTCAATTATTTGCTGAATTACAGTGCGTTTGATTTATTGTCATAGGAGCTACGACATAATAATGTTTAACGGTGCGGCAAATAGATTCCTTGTGTGGTAGCTCGGCAATGTGAGAACAAAAATGGCGTACGATACTACCTACCTAGACTTCATAGAGCCTTTACTTTCTAAGACGTAAGCAAAGGGGCGGAGTCACGCCGGAAATAACAGCGTCGGGACTATAATACGGTGATGAAACAAAAGAAGACAACACTAATGCCGTCTTCATGATATTTTCTAACCAGAACCAGATAAGTTTGTGACTTGTCCATCTTTTGCTAGAAAGAGGTTGGACTAATCTGCTTTTTGCAGAAATGGTACATTTTCAAACACTCATTTCAATGGCACAAATCCGGTTTTTGTAGAAACTTGTTATGTCAGTAGATGCCACTTGAAATGAAGTGAAGAGAACTGTACTATGCTCAAAATTGGAATTTTTGAACTTGTCCGGTTTTTGCTATCAAACTTTCAATTGTTCTAAATATAGTTATGATAAAAAACAGCAAACGCCATTAGAATTCCATACACACATTTTATCAAATTTCAGACATTAAATGATTAGAGAATGGAAATCAACAGTTTATAATGCTCACAGTTCAATCTACCATCAGCATGTTTGTAAAATATAAATTAAGAACATGCATATGATTTGTTTTTATACCACCACCAGTTACTAATCCACTAGCTACAGTGAATAATTGACAAGTTCTCCCAGTCAAGAAGTACAACTAAATTGATCATCTACTTCAATAGTAAGGCAAGAAGACAGACATTGTCGGAGTTCTACACCCTAGTTCCTAATTTTACTCCAGAAAAGATGGATAATAACGTGAAATGATGTAATATGAAGGATACATAAATAATTACACTACGACAACAGAGTATTTCCTATGCACATAAAATGGTTACCGTATCACATGGTGTTTCACATGGTTTTTAATTTTAAAGGTAGCTAAGCAACTATTGAGGATGGTGTTATATTCTTATTGTTTCCATGCAGAAATCTATTCCATTTTTCTAATTGAGAATATAAAATTATTTTATTCGATACTTGAGAGGGGCTTCATCATACAATTTTTGATAAATAGTACTAAAGTTTAAGTACTGAAGATGAAATTAAATTAGTATGTTATTATTATTACTGGTACTACTACTACTGCTGTTTCTACCACTTTTACTTAATATTATTGTGCAGTTATTTATGCTTTCCGTTGAAAATTAATGTTGAATCTGAAATAAGGCAGGAGGTACAATAGTAGCAACTCTTATTAATAGGAAATTTAGGAAACTGAAGATAAAATAAATATTTTTATAATCAATTATTTAATCATGGTCTTAAACGTATTCAATAATAAAATTCTACGAAAACATTTTGAATTCTGATTATGTGAGATTACATGGTGTCACTGGAGATATCAGTATTTTTAATTTTGGGAGCAGTCGCTAGAGGATACTTAATCAACTCTTTTGTCTCTCATCATTTTGGTTGTTATGGGTAAATGTTACTAATATTAAATACAGGTATCTGTACTGATTTGCAAATTATTAATTTTCCATATGTGCACCACACAGACGCTAAATAAAAATAAATAGGATGACACCGAAATTTGATGAAGATTTCACAGATTAATATGTTAACTACAGTATCATTGTTTATATACAATGATAAGGGAAGATGTAAAGAAATTGATAAGGAAAAGTTGTAGCCTAATATAAAATAGCAGAAATGAAGAGTAAATTGGGTTAAAAGTGTTCCAATATAAGTTTTACATGTTTCAAAATATTACAGAAGATTGGACATGAAAAAGGCTGTAAGTGCCATTATTTTTTAAAAGTATTTTTCCAGAAAAGAGTCCATGTCCCTGTTTCAATCTAGTAAAAAAAGAAAATAAGCCATGTTGAATCTTTCGTACACTACTTTTAACACTTGAATATAAATAATTGATTAAATGGCGATCTTACTCGTGTTAATTGTGTAAGCCTGTGCGGCTTACAGCGAGATGACGCCGAGATCTAGTAGGCTCTGAGGATGGTGAGAAGAAACACCGAAACAGCTGTAAACCGCACAAGCTTGCACAATTAACACGAGTAAGATCGCAATTTGATCAATTATTTAGAAAATAAGCTCCACTGTAATTCAGAACCTAGTTTCTCACACAGATGTACAAAATGTATGACAAGTATACTAGTTGCATAAGAAAATCATGTTTTCCAGAAGTTTTCTCGTTGGCACTTACAATCTTTTTTATGTCCAGTCTACGTTTGTATGGAGTGAGAAACAGAAGGGTGGACACTATTCACTGAAGTCCCCTCATTGGCCTCGTCCCTTGTTGGTACACCCTAAGTAAATGATAGTAAAATTTGTAACTTTTAGCTTTGGATTGAGAGACGCCACAGGGATAAATTTTATCAAACTCGACATTGGAAAGAGGTCCTGAATATTATAGTGAAAATAATCAGAAAATTAATGTACTGGCTTACAATTTTTCATTGTATACTAAATAAAAATATGATGGAAACTGGCTCTGGTGGCAAGTGGTGTATAATAAATTATTTTTACGACTAATAAAGCCCAATTCTGCAAAGACTGAGATTGATATTATTGCAGTTTGAGAGATTTAGGACGTTTTAGCTACAATTAGGTCGAGACATTTGGAAGTCCTTACAGTAGAAAGGCGACGAAAATACAAATTTATTGTTTTCTACTGATTAAGCTGTCTGTTTAGAGCTTCCATTTCAGTTCAAACATTTTCACGAATTTGTATGAAAGAAACTGAACAGTAATAACAAATATTTACAAGAAAAACTGCTGCACAAATAATATTATTAAAATCAGTTTCAATATCGTATACAAACAATATAAATACAAATGTGCAATACCGACAGTATCTGTCTAATGCCTCTTAAATATTGTAATTCTTCCGTCTGCTTGACTTTGCAGCTCTGGATGCAAAAGTCCCTAATGAACAAACAAAATCTGCTAAAGTATCCCATATCGAGGACGTGTAAGTCCTAGCATAGGCTTCAGCATTGTGCTTAGACTCGTCACTAGTTGGTTTGTTGTTCAGGGAAAGTGAAAGGGGTGGCATCATCTTAATAGGAGATTTGTTGATTTTTGTAGCAGTCAGCATTGGAGAGGGAGGTAAATGGCGAGACCTGGGTTTGAAGTGTGGGTCGTGGTACCTCGACGGCCTTCTGGGGATGTTCGGAAGTCTTCCCGGTCTCTTGGGCAGAGCCTTGGCTGCCGTGGGGTAACTGCTGGCGGGCTTCACTTGTCCTCAGGCATATTCTGTGTCGGTCGAGAGGCTCCTATCTCCTAGAGAGTAGGCTCTCTCTTCAAAGTATGGTTCATCGTCGTCATCCTCGCAGCGTCCGTCCGGTGTTGCTAGATCATCGGAATATGTTCCGCGAGAGTGAGCATAGGCTATGCTTTTCTGGTAGCTGAACAGCTGTCGCTCCAGGCTGTAGTTCTCTGCTTGCAAGGCGCCGATCTCTCGTCTATAATGTGAAAAACATAATACATTTTAATCAGCATTACTCATTAATGTTTTTATTTTTCACTTTTTTTTAAAGGGACACATATGATTTTTAAAACTTCCACAATTTTCATCCAAAATTTATGAAATTTATGGAACTATTAAAAGAACCCTATTAACCCAGATGTTCCTGACGACCTTCCAGAAGGACGGAATGCATGGCTTAAGAAATAATGACGTAATAATTAATATTAGGCTCCAAATGTTACTATTGTTAGTCACGCTGCCTTTTGAATATCCATTGTTGACGACTGCACAGCAGCTGCAAGTTAATCGTCAGTTGTGAGCGAGAAATTTAGACCTGAATGTTGGACTTCAGCAGCGATGGTTGATTTGACTGATCTTGTTATAAATGGGTAATTATATTTTCCATAATTTATGGATTATTTTTTTTAAATTTATGGTGCAGTATCTCAAAGGTTAGGGCTTTCAATACACTTATGTTAAATTTGCATGAACGTACATTCATAACTAGTAATAACGTTATATTTTCTAGCATCCTTCTGGAAGGACGTCAGGAAAATATGGTATTTTCTTTGTGTTTCCCGGAGAAAAATTATACTGCATGAACTTCTGGAAATCATGGATAGTAGTGAAACTATTCCAAACAGTGGTGTAGATGTTGCACTTTTGCTACCTCTAAATGCAAATGATGATTTGACTGATGAGGATTCGGGTGCAGAAGACAACCCATGTGTAGATAATTTGAGAGCAAGTCAGCTGAGTGCCGATGTGTTTGTAACTGACATGGCTATCAACAATGAATGTGAGGATTCATCATATGACATAGGATTGCCGTCTGTTACCTGGTCCATCTCTGCTATCTAGAAAGTGTAGAAGGACAAGATCTACAACGCCCTCTACAGCCCTGGAGACAAACAAGGAAGACGTTACTGGGACAAAGGCTACCAAGAAAGAAGATAGAGGGGAACCTGTAAAAGCAGGCTCAACACTCCCAACCACCAGTTCTACATTGGTCCCTCCAACTCTGCAGACAATCAAGGAAGGTATTACTGGGACACAAGCTGCCGAGAGAAACTACAGGGAACCTGAAAATGAAGACTCAACTCTTCCAAGCACGGAATGTCCTCTGATGTGTGAAGTACCACTCAAACCCAATGAAGAAATTCTAAACATGATGGTCACTTATATCAATCAGTACGCAGCAAAGAAGAACAGAGTAGGAGACTGCTCTGAAAATGAAATGATGATGTTTCTAGCTGTAGTCCTGCTTAGTGGTTATGTAGTAGTTCCCAGAAGAAGAATGTACTGGCAAGAGGAACAAGACAGTCACAATGAACTTGTGTCAAAAGCAATATCGAGAGACAGATTCGATTTCATCATGATGAACTGGTATGTGTGTGATAACGATGACCTAGATAAATTTTTCCTCTGAGACAAGTTGGGCGCTTTTCAAGAGAGAAGAAACTAAGGATAGCTGTGCCTCAACCTCGTCTTTTTGAGTCATAAAACAATCATATGGGAGGCATCGATCGTGGGGACCAGAACATGTCTCTCTATCGGACGTCCATCAGAGGGAAGAAATGGTACTTTCCAATCATTGCTCATCTCACAGATGTCGCTGAATAGAACGCCTGTCTTTTGTACAGGCCTAATGAAGAGAATATAGATCATCTGTCTCTTCAGAGACGAGTTGCGACAGCTATTCTGAAATCAAACAAAAGGGGTTCTCACCAGCAAAGGTAGGCCTTCCAAGGTATCGAAAATTGCATCCTGGTATGATGGACGGGACCACTACGTTTCTGATCTGCCAGTGGACATTCATACACATAAGAAGAAGCAACTGAAATGCAGGATATGCCAAAAAAAAAAAAAAAAAAAAAAAACCAACCACAATGTGCCTCAAGTATGATCTGCCCCTTCATGTCAGCTGTTTTGTGTCTTTTCACATCAAGTGAAATGATTGGTGAAAGAACATTATTTACTGGATTAGTAAATATATATAGTCACTATATTAATGATAAGCATGAGTGACTGGATATCCACATCTAATTCATGCTATACTTTGCGATATTTATTTATGTCAGCATGTTCTCAATTGTTTTGTGGTATTCCAACATATTATCATTCCTAAATAAATAGCAATAAATGTAATTGTGCTGAATGATATCTATAGTTTTAACATTATTAGGCCCCTAAATGTTATTTTTAGTATTTCTTATGTTTTTGGAGGACCACGAGTATAATTTTCTGGTACGAACTGCTGAAATTCGCTTGTCTATTATGAAAAATCTTTCTTTACATTTCTTATGAAATTATAGTCATATTATCCTGACGTCCTTCCAGAAGGACGCACTTTTCTGCAAAACCTAGGAAGGTTATTACTTAAAAAACATACTTGTCCATTACTAAGGATCACTATGAACAATATACACACTATCTTTCGAAATTTCAAACAAAAAAAATAATTCAGGAACATCTGGGTTAAACAAAACAAGGAAAGAAACCAGTTTGAAGTTTTATAAAGTCTTGGCAGTCCCATCTCTTTTGTATGGTTCAGAATGCTGGACTCTAACAGAAAACCAAAAACACAAAATTGAAGTATCAGAAATGAGAGTTTTGAGATCGGTAGCTGGATATAGAAGAACAGACAGACAATATAGTGAAACGATAAGAGACGAATTGAACATATTCAACTTAAACAATAGAATAAAAAAAATACCAAGAGAAATATTATGAACATGTACAAACAAAGAATGCCAGAATACCGTATCCCTAAAAAGATTCTAGAGTATAAACCTAAAGGCAAGAGAGAGAGAGAGATCAATTTCTTTGAGAGGACGGAACAGGTCGAAAGGCCTAATCCCTGTGGATGATGATGGTGATGATGATGATGATGATGATGATGAAGAAGAATTTATGAAATTTCACAATGTTGATTTCTCTCGTCAGGGATCAACTCAGGCTGGCCTCACTCTAGTTAAATGCTTAGGTACTATTTTAGCTACAGTTATATTCACAGTACAAGCTTATTAGCATTCCACTACGTTTTCGAACATTGTAATGGGCCATTATCAGAGTTCACTATTGTGGAAGAAAATTTACGACACACAAAGGAATAGTCTTTGCAATTAATCTCCTTCACGTGCTGATAATGACCCATTAAGTTTATCGGAAATGCAGTGAAATGCAAATATCAATTATTACATTCTAAATTTATCATTGCTGAATACTACATTGATTTAACTCCCTAAACATATTCAAATTAATGAAATCCATTTTTATAATACTACGTATACAGCGTTCATATAAAAATAATAAGTAATCAGTGCCATTCAAATGAAATTCTTTCTTATTTGAAGGGCCCACGGGAAAAATATGAAAGTCGCATTTTTTTAATTTTTTTTTGTGCCATCTGTTAGCTCGTAAGGTGAACTATCCTAGTTAAATCAGAATGACAAAAAGCCTGCTTTGTAACATGGTGTCTTTAACTAAAAGATACGTAAATTAATAAAATCTTGACAGTGTTTTAAAGTTAAAAAAATTCTCTTCTGAAATTTTAAGACTAGCAACTTAGTGTGCTCTACTAGTGGACCCTTCATTTGTTTTACATAGTAATTGAAATATCTAGATACTCTTCGACATAAAAAATGTGAAAAAAAAATGTTCACGACCTATGGTTTTGAAATTCATTTCATGAAACTATTTACAATTTTTTCACTCCAGCTTACAGGTTTCTGAAAAAATGGATACATTTCATTGATAAAATTGCTGTTTGTAAAATATTTGCGGCTCCTTCATTTTGTTGAGAGTAAAGTTCTCAAAAAGTGTCTGACAGTGTTTCTTTTGGATTGAGTGGCCTAACTGCGGAGTTGCCTACAGAGTACAGATTTCTTACCAGAAAGGTCTGGAGTTGTTATGCTAGTTTAGTTTATAAGTGTAGTCGATTGACTGAGGATTATGGTATTAATATACAGTAGGCTATAATATGTAATAATTGAACATATAATTATTAGGTTTACTCCAGCACTGATCGATTCTGAACTGCCTGCTCATACGCAGATTCTCAATGTGCATTCCAACAAGACTTGAACTGATTCTGAACTGCCAGTTTCCTGTTCCAACGTGCTTCCGGAACGAGTGAAATTGGAGCAGTAAAGGCTGGTTCACAATAAACCGGAAACGAGAATCGGAACGAAAACGAAAACGGTAAAATTGTTAAAATGTGTACAAATGTGAGCATTCACAATTAACGAAAAGCTTGCCAGAGCCCAGGATCGGGAACGGAAAGTTGGCCAAGTTTCAACTTTGGCGTCCACGTTTCCGATCACAGCCCACTAGATTCATTCTATTGCCATCTAAAAGTTATTTTGTCGTATATTTTGTAGCAAGAAGACCGTGAAATAACCTATGCATTATTTTGTTCTGTGCTGTGCATCATGGCGTAAGTTTTATTTGATGAGATTCTAATATTGAGTGTTGAGGAAAATCCTCACGTTTACAATAAGCGGTGCGCCTCGTATAAAGATGAGAAAATGGAGGAGAATACGTGGCTTTCAATAGCTGCATCTTTGAACACCGATCGTAAGCGAATCATATTTTATTACTGTATTGGTTGTATTACACACTACATATTCATGCTTCAATTCAATGACTACAGTTGTGTTAAATTTTGCCCTATTACAAATATTTCTTCTCTAATTATTTTACGTTATGGTAGACTTAAAATAGGTTGTGATAATAAATATGCATGGACATATTTATAGTACCGTACCTAATGAAATGTTTCAGTTGAAGTTTCGAAGTTGGTTAAACTGTGTTTATGTTGGCTGCCTTGTATAGTACTCATGAGAGAACGCCATTGGTCAATTATACACAAATAACATCAGAATGCGTAATATCGACTTTACATATCGTTATTGACATACATATCGATATGCATAGTCGTCTACGTTCTCGGTTTATTGTGAATAAAAATTTTCATATTCACGTCCTCTGCTTCTTGTTTTCATTCTGGTTCTCGTTCCCGGTTTATTGTGAACCAGCCTTAACTGGGAATTCTGAACTGCTGACGCATGCGCAGATGGCTTAATCTAAGGTTGAGGTTAAAATGCTTCGAAACTGGGCAGGCTAAAATAAAAAAAAAAAAAATCAATCATGAATGATTTGGAAAATGATAGTGATATACAATATTTTATGACGAATTAAGTTCGGATGATGAATATAATTTTAATATGAGGAGAAACTGCAAAGGCCGTGAAAGAACAGTTCAAAAAACGTTCCAACAACGTAAAATCCCGAACTACTTCCGAGAACGTAGCCTATACAACCAGCGCATCCGTCGAAAGATGTTTGATATTAGTTCGCAATGCGTTCTGAATTTATTGCTTACTGGAACAAACTTAATATGTAGTAGCCTAATTTACAAGCAAGTGAATGTGAATAACTATGCCAGATAGTCTTGATACTAACGTAGCAGCACAGTCTAGTACATATTACAGTCATGAAGTAGAGAATATGCATCCAATGACAGTTGAACTTCAGTTGCTCGCCACTATGATCGCTACTATCGCACAGTCTATTGTTCCTAGTACTCTCAGTTGCTGGCCGCTATCGCGAGAAATACAAAAAATCACCTCAAGCTTCGTGACTGTATGTACTAGACTGTGGTAGCAGCCTGTGTTAGAATACTTGCAGATGAGACAATAATGCCGCATGGTGGGGGAAACTGTTCTCTCTGTACATCGCTTGAGACTTCACGAAACTGAATAACTGGATGCTCTGTGACTAATAGAATTTCAGTGTGAACCACAATGTATTTAGATGTGACATTTTCCGGTAGACCTACACTTCTCTAAGTTGTGTCGGGTAGTAGAATTTTTGTATTTGCAATTTGGAATTATATATTAATTTTAAGGCTATCTTACATCACTGAAGAATCTCCGGGCTTGGCATTTTGACAGCTTTTTCCTAATTGTATAAAAATAAGTATTTAATAATAATAATAATAATAATAATAATAATAATAATAATAATAATAATAATAATAATAATAATAAATTAAATGTCCTTATATAAAAGTAACAGGGTGATCCGTTTGGGTATGGATAAAATAAAAACACCATAAAACATTTACTACTGAACTTTATCTGTTGAAACTTTGTACATACAACACTGAAAGATGGGAGAGTCCTCAGAGCTCAACATGACCCCATTGCGCACCCTGCACAACTCATAACTGTGATGCAATTCAGCCCATGTCCGTTGTAACATAAGTGGGGTGATTTGTAAAAAAGCTTGAGTACATTTTACTCTCAAATCATCAATGTTCCTGGGTTTCTGTGAATAGACAATGTCTTTAACAAAACCCCACACGAAGAAGTCAGGAGGGGTTAGATCTGGGGAGTTTGGAGACCAAGCCAAGAGATGGCTGCTTCTCGTACTGGGTTTCGCCTGCGACCTCCTGCATGTTTTTTTTTTTTTACACAGAACCTGTTTCTACAAATGTTCGATACCACAACATTATGCAATCGTTTTTAGGTACATTACGCACACCATACTCACGTCGAAATTCCCTTTGAACTCTTTTAACACTCTAAAATTTATCATACAAAAGAACACATTGTACCCGCTGTTCATTTGTAGTAGCCATTTTAATCATCTACGATTTTCATTTGTTCTTTCAGATTATGCATTTTTGATTGTCATATATGGAAACTCCCATCTTTTAATCATAATCTGCTCGGGAAAAAGAGTATAAGTCAAAATATACAACTTTTCAGTACAAGCAATTTAATGGTTTACAGTCTTACTGTTTGCTAATGTTACATACTATAAAACTGATTGTATTTTAATTGAATAATTATATTAATTTACTTATATTGTTTATACCAATCTGTACAAAACCTCTAATGGCAATTACATTAAAATTCTCATTATAGAAATATATATATATATATATATATATATATATATATATTCTCCCTGTAACATAGTCCTAGTAAGCTCATATTAAATTAATTTTCATCATTTTACTAGCTATTTCAAATATTAAATTAATTATAATTCATTAAATTAAATTAGCTCATAAATTAAGTTACTATTTTACCTTATAGATTTATCTAAATTTAAATAAATATGTAGTGAAGAATATTGCTGGAGAACCTTTTAAGTGTAGTGTAAATATCTGTAATTTAAATTTATGTATTGTATTGATTAAGGCTGGTTGAGTGGAAGAGAAGGCCTTATGGCCTTAATTCTGCCAGCGAAAATAAAACATTATTATTATTATTATTATTATTATTATTATTATTATTATTATTATTATTATAGAACATGTCATGGTGCAACATAATATTGACTTATCTTATTTTGGCCATTTTTTGACTTATACTCTTTTTCCCGAGCAGTCTAGTATAACCAGCAAGAAATTTTTCCTACTATCATAATAGCTTTATAATAATAAATTAATATTATCCATACCCAAACGGATCAGACTGTACATTTGGATGAATTTTATTGTATTAAATTTCAAGCTTCATTTTCCTCTAAGAAAAACATAAAATTTTTTACGAACATGACAATTGGATTCTGTGAAGAAAGTGTTACAATGATTGCATTAATTGTACACAGTTTACGTTTAGATAATATTGAACAAATAACTGCTGTGTAAAGACGCCACTGGTGAGTGCGCATTATGTCAGTCGTGTGGCCTGAATTAATGGGAGTCCCTTTTTTGAACGTGACCCGTAACAAGTTCCGTTCTTGTTGGAACTGAACAGGGTCGTTGCATTGTTGCTGACAAGTGATTACCCTCCAGACTCAATGACTTCATTATCCCATTCACTGGTTTGCTACGCAGATAGGCTGGCAGCAGTGGGTCTGCTACGTAATGATCAATTTAGCACGGGCTTGTGGAGCGTATGGCTGCCAGGGTTGCTACAGCTGAAAATGAGAAGCATCCAAAAGCCAATTTAAAACGCTATTTCAAATTACGACTCTAGACGGATAAAATTTTATTACGTCTCTTGTTTTCACAAACGTAATTTTTTAATTAAAGGGAGGTTTCATAAATCCGACCAACGGAAGTCGTGGAACATTATGTGCAATCTGCAGGTAACAAAAACAAGATTATATAATTGAATACAGAACAGCAGTTGGGATTGCTGGGGAAATATTAAAAAGGACAGGAAATATAAAATCATTAAAAATGGAATTAGATTTTTATAAACAGCATTTCGACAGTATTATCGCAAAAATATATATAAACATAAATACACAAAAGACTAGAAACAGGAATGAAAATTTGTCAGTCGACTTTTTGGGATGACACCTTAATAACGGATGGGAACTTATAGACGTAGACTTATTGACATATAAAAACATATTAACTCACTTATGAATAGTTTTAATTGCTGCTTATTTATTTCTTTTACTAGCCTATAACCAATAAACAAATAAACAAACAAATGAACGAACAAACAAACAAAACAAACAAACAAATAAATAAATATTTAAATAAGGAAATATGTAAATATATAAAGATATACTTACTACTTTACTTACTGGCTTTTAAGGAACCCGGAGGTTCATTGCCGCCCTCACATAAACCCGCCATTGGTCCCTATCCTGAGCAAGATTAATCCAGTCTCTATCATCATATCCCACCTCCCTCAAATCCATTTTAATATTATCTTCCCATCTACGTCTCGGCCTCCCTAAAGGTCTTTTTCCCGCCGGCCTCCCAACTAACACTCTATATGCATTTCTGGATTCGCCCATACGTGCTACATGCCCTGACCATCGCAAACGTCTGGATTTAATGTTCCTAATTATGTCAGGTGAAGAATACAATGCGTGCAGTTCTGCGTTGTGTAACTTTCTCCATTCTCCTGTAACTTCATCCCTCTTAGCCCCAAATATTTTCCTAAGCACCTTATTCTCAAACACCCTTAAGCTATGTTCCTCTCTCAGAGTGAGAGTCCAAGTTTCACAACCATACAGAACAACCGGTAATATAACTGTTTTATAAATTCTAACTTTCAGATTTTTTGACAGCAGACTAGATGATAAAAGCTTCTCAACCGAATAATAACAGGCATTTCCCATATTTATTTTGCGTTTAATTTTCTCCCGAGTGTCATTTATATTTGTTACTGTTGCTCCAAGATATTTGAATTTTTCCACCCCTTCGAAGGATAAATCTCCAATTTTTGTATTTTCATTTCGTACAATATTCTGGTCACGAGACATAATCATACACTTTGTCTTTTCGGGATTTACTTCCAAACCGATCGCTTTACTTGCGTCAAGTAAAATTTCCGTGTTTTCCCTAATCGTTTGTGGATTTTCTCCTAACATATTCACGTCATCCGCATAGACAAGAAGCTGATGTAACCCGTTCAATTCCAAACCCTGCCTGTTATCCTGAACTTTCCTAATGGCATATTCCAAAGCGAAGTTAAAAAGTAAAGGTGATAGTGCATCACCCTGCTTTAGCCCGCAGTGAATTGGAAAAGCATCAGATAGAAACTGACCTATACGGACTCTGCTGTATGTTTCACTGAGACGCATTTTAATTAATCGAACTAGTTTCTTGGGAATACCAAATTCGATAAGAATATCATATAATACTTCCCTCTTAACCGAGTCATATGCCTTTTTGAAATCTATGAATAACTGATGTACTATACCCTTATACTCCCATTTTTTCTCCATTATCTGTCGAATACAAAATATCTGATCAATAGTCGATCTATTACGGTACGCCTAAAACCGCACTGAAGTGATGTGAATCAATGAATGAATGAATGAATGAATGAATGATTGAATGAATGAGTAAATAAGTAAGTAAATAAATAAATAAATACCGGTAAATAAATAAATAATGAATGAATGAATGAATGAGTACAAAATTCAGTAAATCCAGTTTTTAATAAAAGTAGCAAATCACTATTTAATATCACTTCATATTTTTCTATGACATAATTCAGTGTAAATTTTAATATTTATTCAATACAAGTGCTTGGTGAACCTATAAAATTGAGAACCGGGTCTTTCCCGAGGGTAAAAGGCGGTCAGAGCGTGGTGCCGACCACATCATCTCATTCTAGTGCCGAGGTCATGGAAAGCATGGGGCTCTACCTCCATGCCCCCCAAGTGCCTTCATGGCATGTTACAGGAATACCTTTACCTTTACCTTTGCTTGGTGAAAATTATTTCGATGTTAAAAATATCCGTTCAATAGGTAGAAGAGAATATTACAAGCAAACAAGAAGCAGATAATATAGGCCTATTGTATTATATAGAAAAAAAATTGTAACTGGGGATACTGAAAATAATATATTTTTTTATTTTATTGGGTTATTTTACGACGCTGTATCAACATCTTGGTTATTTAGCGTCTGAATGAAATGAAGGTGATAATTCCGGTGAAATGAGTCCGGGGTCCAGCACCGAAAGTTACCCAGCATTTGCTCGTATTGGGTTGAGGGAAAACCCCGTGAAGCAGTAATTAGGAGAGGGAGAGACCGATTTATTAGCGAAGTGATATCTCCATATTTTTATTACATGTATTCGCGGGGATGTTCTGGCGACTTCGTTAGAATTAGCTTCCCACACAGGTGTTTCGTCACTTGTCAGCATCGGACAGATTTAGGGCCACCTTGAGCGGGGTTTTCGTATAGAGACTCGATGAAGCATAAAATTCTAAAGCCGGAGTTAGACTGGACCCGTGGGAAAGATACTGCCAAGCTTGGGTTTTCCAAAGAACGGGTATTCTTGTGAGATATACAAACTAATTAGATGTTATGGGAAATCCAAAGTTTAAATTTAGAGATGACATATTTTGCGCCCAATAAGAAGAGATCTTGGTCCAGCTTATGAGGTCACTTTGGACCAATAGGGAATAGATTTTAGGCCAGTTAGTGACGTAGTTTTTAACCAATAGGATAGTTAGTTTTAGCGTAGGATAGGTTTTTATAAATAAGGGTGACGGGGAGCGGAGATGATCAAGACGACTACTATTCCGCTTCGGAGCGGAGATCATCAAAACGACTTTACATCGTATCGGCGGCCCTACATACAGGGCAGAATAACTACTTCGTTTGGTGTCGACCGGACTACTATTTCGCTTCGTGTCGTAGTGTACGGGACAGAGTATTGAATTTATAGTATCGGATAGAGCTTATTCAGAGCTGCAACTGAGTCGATACAGAATTGCGACCAACGATTGAATTATAAGTCAGCCGGAAATACATACTCTAGGGTTTACCAAGTGGATACGACAATAAACTTATAGTTTTGAAGTTTACGCTGCCTTTTATTTAAGTAGCCGGCTTGGTATTATTCCCGACATCAACCTACACCACAACCGTACCTCGGCTACCCTGAGTGAATCTCACGCAACATCGAGACGCACCCACCCTCAAATGGCGCCCAACGTGTGGTCCCAATAACCACTCACCCTCAATCGGCGTCCAACGTGGGAACACAATAACGACAACCACCCTCAATCGGCGTCCAACGTGGGAACTCAACAACGATTCCACCCACAAATGGCGCCCAACGTGGGGCAACAATAACGATCCCACCTACAAATGGCGCCCAACGTGGGGCTACAACAACGCCTCCACCCACAAATGGCGCTTTCCAACGTGGGGCTTGAAGGAAGACAGCTGTTCCAGTGACCGGCCCCGGGTGCGAACACAGCACCAAACAACGAGGAGGACCGGACGGAGCAGTTCAGCCCTGCATAGCCGAGGAACGACGCTGGAAGGCGGGAACAGAACCAAGCCATCGCGACATCACGACAACACTAGAGAAGACAACACGGGGACCACCAGAGAAGGCGACTCGGAGAGGCTGTGGCAAGTATGAATAGAAGACGTATAAATATGTATATATGTATATGATATTTTGGGGGAATAATTATAAAGTGTATATGTTTCAATTTCTGGTGTGATATTTCGGGTGTATATATATATATATATATATATATGTATTTTTTTGTGTGTGATATTTTGGGGGAAAGAGTGAAATAAGTGTATTGCGTAATTTGTTGGAAGTGAGCAGAGGGCAAATACAGGCCTAGTTAGATTATTATTGGGAAAGCGAGCGTCGGATAGATGACAGAGTAGCATATAGATGATACTACGTAGCCATAGGAGTAAGGTAGTTAGGAAAATACGAGAAAGACGAGGAAATAGAAACAAGGGAACCATGGAGCAAAGGAAGGACGAGGAAATTATGGAAATTAGGGAGGAGGTCGAGAATAACGCAGGACAAGAAATAGAGGGAGAGCGAACGGTGGAAAAGCAACAGAGTAGAGACAGTGGCAAAGGGGAAATGACGCTAGAACAGTTATGGGAGCAGATGAGACAATTCATGGAAAATAACTCAAGGGAAAGTAAAGAACAAATAAAGCAAATGGAAAATAAAATAGACAACAATTCAAGGGAAAGTAAAGAACAAATAAAGCAAATGGAAAATAAATTAGACAACAATTCAAGGGAAAGTAGAGAACAAATCAAACAAATGGAAACTAAATTAGAGAATAACTCAAGGGAAAGTAGAGAACAGATTCTGAGGGAAAGTAAAGAACAAATAAAACAAATGGAAACTAAATTAGAGAATAACTCAAGGGAAAGTAGAGAACAAATAAAACAAATGGAAAATAGATTGGGGGAAAGTTCGAGAGAGATTAGAGATCATATTGCAAAATTAGCGGAGAGGAAACAAGATGGAGGACAAAATAGAGAAGCTAGAGGGGAAATTAGCCGAGAATGGGATCGGAATGGAGAACCAATTGAAGATAGCTATGGATAGGATGTCAGAAAGTATGAAGGATTTAGAAGTCAGAGTTAGAGATAAAGCTGTGAGAGAGAATAGCGACCTAAAATCAGCTGTTGAGGAAACGATAGTGGAGAAGGTTCGAGAAATTCAGAATTCGGTGGAAGAGAAAATAGGTGAGATGGATCAGGAAGTGGACGGTCTCAAGCGAGCCATGAAGAATAAAGAAAGGGCGGATAACGAATGTTTGAAAGAATTAAGAAGTAAACTAAACTCAATAAACGACGTACTAAATGGGGGTAGTCCCGCAAATTTAAGCGGACATAGCAGCTCGGACCGTGCAGTTTCTAGACAAGAGGGCACAAGTGAGAGCCCGGCAGCAGGTAGTAACATAAATGTAAGACATGTCAACAATAGTGTTGGTGAGGAATGTCAGACCTCACGGGATGATGTGCGTAGTGAGTTGATAAGTGTAAACGACAAGGCATATTTAGGCCGTCCCCAGTACCCCACTCACATTTTGAATGAGATTGGTTACCCTATTTTTGATGAGGTTGAATTTTCAAACCCACATAACTACATAAGTGAGCTGGAAACGTACTTTAGAGTAAGAGGGGTGCCGGATGACTTAAAAATGACTGTCGTACGAAAGAGCCTAAAGAGCCGACCACTCAACTGGGCGCTAGTGGCCCTAGGGGATAATGTCACTTATGAGGAATTCAGAGAAAAATTTTCGGAGAGATACTGGGGACAAAGACAACAACAAAGAATTAGGAAGGAAATTAATCAGAGCAGGTTTGACGCGGGAAGAGGCGTCTCTATGATAGATTATTTTCTTGAAATTGTTAAGAAAGGGAAAAGCCTCAATCCGCCAATACCGGATTCAGAGCTGATCCAAACTGTGATTTCGCAGTATCCAGAAAACATCAGATATAATCTGATTGTAGCAGGGCCCCGAGACTTCGGGGAAACAATAGATTTATTGACTGCGCTGGATGGTTCGGACGCCACGCACTATGAATGTAGTGGACAGGCAGATTATGAACATGGCAAAGGAAAGGGTTCAAGCCCCACCGACCAGAAAGCGGGGAAGGGGGCAAGTACGGCCTTTTCATCCCCAAGGACAGGAGCCCAAAATCAGAGTAACTGGGGTGGTGACAGGAGCCCCAACAATGCACATAGTCGGTACCATAATGGCCATAACGGAGGGAAAAGTCCCAACAGGGAGAGAAGGAGTGACCCGCCCTTTGGGGGTCCTTACAATAATAGTAGGAATAACCAGAGTAGTCATAACAGGATGAGGAACGATCGAGGAGGTGTTGGTCCCGTGCGTAGGGTTAACCACATACGATGGTACACGGGAAGACAAGAAAATGGAAATAATAGGCTTAGAACCCAACCACACTGGCTTAGGAACAGAAATTACAGACAGGGATTCTGGCAGCCTAATTTTAGCAGGGGACCGCAAAATCGAGGTGATTGGAGGAGACAAGAGCAAGAGAGAGGCAGACGAGACGTCCTACAGGAAATGGCCTCACAAGGGTGCAATAGGCCACCTACACAGTGTAACGTGGGACAAAGCAGGAATAGAGACATGAACGGACGTCAGCAAAGTCCGGTCAGAATGAGTATGGGCCGGGAGCCTATAAATTGTAGAAATAGAGACGAGGTAGCAGTGGAACCGACTGCATCACACTCGGGAAACTGCTAGACAGAAGTCTCAAGGGTTCGGAGATTTCTGTAGCTAAGTGCAATAAGTCACTATCAAAAGAATCCACCAACGCGGTAAGCGTGAAGAGACAGAGCGAGATTACTAACCCAGAGTTAGAAAATAATGGGACTTATGTATTGCCTTATATAGATGCTAAAATATTTGGGATAAAGTGTTGTGTGTTGTTGGACTCGGGCTCCACAAATAATGTATGCAGCTTGGAATTTTTTCAAAAGGTTAGGGATTCAGGAATAAAACTGCAAACGTTACCCATATGTTCACTGTACTGTGCGGGCGCCCTAAGCAAGAAGAAGGAAAAGGTAAAATATCAAGTATGGTTCGAGTTAGAGTGCGGAGACGTGAAATTAAATGCTATTTTTCTTGTGATACAAAGGTTGACTACCGACATCATTATTGGAGTAGAAAGCTTTTATGAATGGCACGCGCTATTAGATTTCAGGGAAAACAGACTAGGGGTTACGGCAGGTAACGGCAGTGTAGGCCATGTCCCATTCAGTAGCAATAACGCTCGAGCTGAGTTAGATGAGAGAACCGCGGGAGAGATAGAATTACAGGAAGAGTTATTTTTTGTAGAGCACCTCAAAATTTGTAAGAATGTAATTATAGAGGTTAATCCGTGGGAAGGTAACGAGGTAACTAGGGGAGTGTGTCAAGTAGGCTGCGGAGAATGCGAATTGTGTATCGGCGAATTAGTCCATGCGAGACAAATAGGACGCAATCTCATTAGCGGTAGGGCCAGCTATTGTAATGAGAGTTCGCCGGGCGATTTTAGGCAGGTAGACGCGTATAACAATAGGAAGACAGATACTTTCGAAATAGTGAGAGATAAAGTTAACCAGGCACACGGCCTGAGTGAGAGTGAAAGAAAACGCTTAATGGATGTTGTAGGTAGCCATTTAAATGTCTTTTCAGACGCGCCGGGTCTGTGTAGAGTGTACACACACAAAATTAAGGTGGTAGGAATGGAGGAATTTCGGCATAAATGTAGACCCATCCCCCTATCTTTAAGGGATCAGGCAGACGAAGTCATAAATGATATGTTAAAAGACGGAGTTATAGAAGTATCGGACTCGCCTTACGTAAATGCATTGTGCTGGGTTAGGAAGCCCAATGGAAGCTTAAGAGTAACGATCGATGCCCGACACGTTAACTCGTTTTCAGTTAAAGATAATTTCAGGACGGAGTCAGTGGACACTTTGTTAGGCCGTATCAGTGACTGTTCTATATTCACTAGTTTGGACTTGACCAGTTCGTATTGGCAGATTCCGCTTGACGAGGACTCGAGAAAATTCACAGCGTTCCTACATAACGGGAAAGTTTATCAGTATACCCGATGCCCATTCGGCATCGCGAGTTCTGGATCTGCGCTACTAAGGGCACTTGACATAATTTTTGGTGATTCGACGAAAGGTTTTCTGGCACAGTACATTGACGATTTTCTTATATATGGCAATAATGTGGATAGGCATATTAGGGATATTGATTTTGTACTTACTAAATTGAGAGAGGCTGGTATGACAGTCAAGCTGGGGAAAACAGCATTTTTTAAAGTTGAGACAGTTTTCCTGGGTTACGTAATTTCGTCTGACGGAATTAGACCGGACCAAGAGAGAATTCAGAGCATTTCGAGGATCCCGCCGCCGCGGAACCGGAAACAGGTTCGTAGATATCTAGGTATCCTACAATACCAGAATCGGTTTCTCGTCAATTATGCTAAGCATGTAGCCCCACTCAGAGCATTATTGAAGAAGGATACACCCTTCAGGTGGGGGTCGGCAGAGCAGGAAGCATTCGATCAAACGAAACTGCTTTTCGCCGACTCAATTCTGTTGGAAAGGCCTAACGACAGCCTACCTTTTCAGATTTATACGGATGCGTCTTCATATGGATATGGAGCAATTCTATGTCAGACGGATGAAGATAATAAGCGACATGTGATTGCCACAGCTTCTAGGGGACTGTCGCGTACCGAAAGCAACGCATCAATCACGGAACAAGAGATTTCTGCTGTGTACTTCGCACTACAGAAGTTCCGTCAGTATATCTTTAATAGGCAGATAATCATATTTACTGACCATGTAAGCCTAGCGTTTCTGAGTAGATGCAAATTGACGAACTCTAGAATATCTAGATATGTGCACGAAATTTTGGCTCATGATGTGACGATCAGACATATTCCGGGGGCAGACAATATCTTTGGTGATTGTCTCTCTCGTTTGAATTCCAAATCGGGGCTACCGGAAACTATCACCGCCCCCGCGTACGAAATTGCCGTAATGAAAATTGATTCCACGAGGAATGGAGCTCTGACGGGAAAATTTCGGAGAATTGCAGATTTGCAGCAGGAGGATTCCACGATAAGGGCCTTAATGGACAAAGCTAGAGAAATCTCACAGGTGAAAGACGAAGTGTATGGATTGCGCTCTGGTATCTTGTATAAATTGCATGGTAGGGATATCCAGAAGTGGAAGATATACATACCTGCGAGTATGGAGAATGAACTTATAAATAACTTTCACCTATCTATGTGTCACTCTGGGAGTGATAGGATCATTTTAACTATGTCAGAATCATTTTATATTAAGCAACTGTCAAAGAAGGTTAGAAGGGTAATATCTCGTTGCGAGGTCTGCCAGAGGGCGAAACCTCTAAATGTAAGGTATGACAATGTACCACAGGTCATTATCAGGGGTAAAAAGAATGGACTTGTAGCAGTGGATGAACACGGTCCAATGCCCACATCGTCCTTCGGACACAGGTACATATTTGTTACGTACGATGTCTTCACAAAATTTGTAAAGATTTACCCTTTAAGAAATATCTCTAGTAAATTGTGTGCTGACAAGCTGGTTAGAGATTACATACCGACTTACGGTCCGGTAACAGCGGTGCTCAGTGACAATGTGTCGGTACATAAATCGAAAGTGTTTTGCAAAAGGCTGGAAGATGCGGGCGTGAAGCTGTACAATTGCTCCGCATACTTTCCCAGCAGTAATCCCTGCGAAAGAGCGCTTAGGGATATATCATTGTACCTCCGTATTCTGTGTCACCGAAACCATAAGGACTGGTTTAGGCAATGTGAGGTGATTGAGAGAGTCATGAACCACTCTATCAATCCAACGACCGGAATAGCTCCGATCAAACTTATGTTAGGGATCGATCCCGATCCCATGATAAAGAGTTTGACGCAGGCAATACAGGAGGGTGAGCCTCCTAGTGCGGAACTACTGTGTAAACTAGCTTTCGACCGAATCAGGAAAAAGGCTGAGTATAGACTCGGTAAAGTTAAAAGATATCGCCACAAATGGGAGCCCTCACCCGGCGATTTGGTATTGCTAAGGGACGTGAAGTTATCCTCCGCCCTTAGAGGACGTTACTCACGCATGGAGTTACTGTACAAGGGGCCCTACGAAATTAAAAGTAAATACGGAGAACATACTTTCGAATTGGTAGAAAGGGGAAAAAGTAAACCTGTTAGTAGGTACCACAAGCAACTCTTGCGGCCTTTCAAACAGGAGAGGCTAGGAGGCAGGAATGAGAAAGAGTAGGATGGTTAGTCTCACGCGTACAGCTAGGTGAACCTGTACAGGGCGGCTGGTACAACCAAGCACGCAGAGTGTGTAATTGATCAATTAATAAATAAATGTAAATATGTGAATGAATGGTATTGTACATATGTAAATGTGGATATAAATTGTACATTGTTGTGCTTATTGTGTGAGAGTTGTGTACATAGAAAGGCTTGTGAAGATATATGTAATATTTATTGCAATTGCTTGTAGTGATATTGTAATCAGATTGTATTGTAAATAATGTGTTACCGGCTGATAGCGTAGGGGAACTATGAGGCTAGTTATAGGCAGAAAGCGGGGACATCTCATAACATTGGAAACTCTTTCGGGAATTTCCAATGGTTATGTAGATGGGCATTTGAAGCAGTAATTAGGAGAGGGAGAGACCGATTTATTAGCGAAGTGATATCTCCATATTTTTATTACATGTATTCGCGGGGATGTTCTGGCGACTTCGTTAGAATTAGCTTCCCACACAGGTGTTTCGTCACTTGTCAGCATCGGACAGATTTAGGGCCACCTTGAGCGGGGTTTTCGTATAGAGACTCGATGAAGCATAAAATTCTAAAGCCGGAGTTAGACTGGACCCGTGGGAAAGATACTGCCAAGCTTGGGTTTTCCAAAGAACGGGTATTCTTGTGAGATATACAAACTAATTAGATGTTATGGGAAATCCAAAGTTTAAATTTAGAGATGACATATTTTGCGCCCAATAAGAAGAGATCTTGGTCCAGCTTATGAGGTCACTTTGGACCAATAGGGAATAGATTTTAGGCCAGTTAGTGACGTAGTTTTTAACCAATAGGATAGTTAGTTTTAGCGTAGGATAGGTTTTTATAAATAAGGGTGACGGGGAGCGGAGATGATCAAGACGACTACTATTCCGCTTCGGAGCGGAGATCATCAAAACGACTTTACATCGTATCGGCGGCCCTACATACAGGGCAGAATAACTACTTCGTTTGGTGTCGACCGGACTACTATTTCGCTTCGTGTCGTAGTGTACGGGACAGAGTATTGAATTTATAGTATCGGATAGAGCTTATTCAGAGCTGCAACTGAGTCGATACAGAATTGCGACCAACGATTGAATTATAAGTCAGCCGGAAATACATACTCTAGGGTTTACCAAGTGGATACGACAATAAACTTATAGTTTTGAAGTTTACGCTGCCTTTTATTTAAGTAGCCGGCTTGGTATTATTCCCGACATCAACCTACACCACAACCGTACCTCGGCTACCCTGAGTGAATCTCACGCAACATCGAGACGCACCCACCCTCAAATGGCGCCCAACGTGTGGTCCCAATAACCACTCACCCTCAATCGGCGTCCAACGTGGGAACACAATAACGACAACCACCCTCAATCGGCGTCCAACGTGGGAACTCAACAACGATTCCACCCACAAATGGCGCCCAACGTGGGGCAACAATAACGATCCCACCTACAAATGGCGCCCAACGTGGGGCTACAACAACGCCTCCACCCACAACAAGAAGCTGATGTAACCCGTTCAATTCCAAACCCTGCCTGTTATCCTGAACTTTCCTAATGGCATATTCCAAAGCGAAGTTAAAAAGTAAAGGTGATAGTGCATCACCCTGCTTTAGCCCGCAGTGAATTGGAAAAGCATCAGATAGAAACTGACCTATACGGACTCTGCTGTATGTTTCACTGAGACGCATTTTAATTAATCGAACTAGTTTCTTGGGAATACCAAATTCGATAAGAATATCATATAATACTTCCCTCTTAACCGAGTCATATGCCTTTTTGAAATCTATGAATAACTGATGTACTATACCCTTATACTCCCATTTTTTCTCCATTATCTGTCGAATACAAAATATCTGATCAATAGTCGATCTATTACGGTACGCCTAAAACCGCACTGAAGTGATGTGAATCAATGAATGAATGAATGAATGAATGAATGATTGAATGAATGAGTAAATAAGTAAGTAAATAAATAAATAAATACCGGTAAATAAATAAATAATGAATGAATGAATGAATGAGTACAAAATTCAGTAAATCCAGTTTTTAATAAAAGTAGCAAATCACTATTTAATATCACTTCATATTTTTCTATGACATAATTCAGTGTAAATTTTAATATTTATTCAATACAAGTGCTTGGTGAACCTATAAAATTGAGAACCGGGTCTTTCCCGAGGGTAAAAGGCGGTCAGAGCGTGGTGCCGACCACATCATCTCATTCTAGTGCCGAGGTCATGGAAAGCATGGGGCTCTACCTCCATGCCCCCCAAGTGCCTTCATGGCATGTTACAGGAATACCTTTACCTTTACCTTTGCTTGGTGAAAATTATTTCGATGTTAAAAATATCCGTTCAATAGGTAGAAGAGAATATTACAAGCAAACAAGAAGCAGATAATATAGGCCTATTGTATTATATAGAAAAAAAATTGTAACTGGGGATACTGAAAATAATATATTTTTTTATTTTATTGGGTTATTTTACGACGCTGTATCAACATCTTGGTTATTTAGCGTCTGAATGAAATGAAGGTGATAATTCCGGTGAAATGAGTCCGGGGTCCAGCACCGAAAGTTACCCAGCATTTGCTCGTATTGGGTTGAGGGAAAACCCCGGAAAAAAACATCTGCCCCGACCGGGATTCGAACCCGGGCCACCTGGTTTCGCAGCCAGACGCGCTGACCGTTACTCGACAGGTGTGAACCTGAAAAAGAATATCTTCGTCAAAATACTAACTATATTACGTTTTGATGTATTTAATATTCTTTTCACACTACATGTAATGAGAAAGTAGGCCTGAAGCTTTATTTGCAATATTTGAGGCTTCGGAAAGCAGAAGCCTGCAACACATCTATTTATACAACCTCGGAAATGTTTCGTTTCCAACATATCAGTATAAAATAACACAAACGCTCGTTTGAAACCAAACTGTATTTCCAAATATTTACAATAGTTTTATAAACCCGCTCCAGCTTGAAGCTTCGCCCCGTGCGTAGGAGCACGCCTCCCCACTGCTATGATGGATGCTCACAGTCGTACAGTTTTCGCTTTGTTTGCTTTTTATCAGTATTGAAATACCATTTCGAGGTACAGCATGTGGCTGCAGTGTTTCACGCTTGGCGTTCAGCCGTTTCTTCCATGATTGCATGCCCATTCGATACTGTTTGCAACAAAAATAAGTGCGACAGATGGAACGAGCGTATAGCGCAGTTCACAATATGCCGACTGCCTACAAGACTTCTAATTTTATGTTATTTACAAAGGCGTAGGCCCCAATATTGAGAGAAAAACATTTTCCTTCGAAAAGCTGTGCATTGTGGCTACGTTATCGGACAACTGTTGAACAATTTATCTCCCATCCGAAAGGACGCAACTTCGGCTATCGGCGGCTGCACTCCCACAAGCTGGTTATGGAGACAGCACAGAATCGGTGAATCGAGAAACCACAAACTATTAATGTAAAAAATGAGTACAGTGTGTCCCAAAAATCTCCATACATATGAAGACTGTCACTTTTTTCTTTACAGGTGAGACTAAAATGTCATTAACTCGTGACCAGCACATCGGGTTCATCCTCCTGGCATGGATAAATATATAATTATAGGATTCGAAACTTACTGTTTTTTTTTACTGAGTTTGCCGAGTTTGCTAGAGGCGCTAATGTAGAAATTGATCTTCCTGCCACCTGTTGGGCGCTGGAGAACTTACTACATCTAGCAGCGCGCCAAGTAGCGAAAATAGAAACTAATTACTCCATGGATTTAGCAGCGCACCTGGTGACGAAAATGTTAATCTATGCAGAAAGTATTCCCTCCCACCCTCGTCATTATTCTCAAACTAACCCAACTTAAAATAAAACATTTACATTTTTATTGCTCACAGCATCTTCCACTGAAAATTCTTACCCGAGCCAACAGGAATATATAAGAGACGATCTATTTTTACACTATCCAATTAAAATATAACGAGACAAAGACAAAAAATAAACCAAAAGGTTGGATAATTGGGATTGTATTCTTTGGGTATTTAGTGTTCAGCGCAATGGAAAAGTCTGCAAAAACTACTTAGACTGTTCAATTTATTATATTACTATTACTTTACAATACGTTCAACAACACTATTTTTACAAAGTCCATAAACATCACTGTTTAACATACACTGCTTATACACACACGTAGGCCTAGTACTCTTGGTTTCACAAGTAAAGAACCTTCGTTGCAGGGTTGGGTTCAGGAAGCCATAAATCTGACTGACACGCTCCCCCAATTAGTGAAACTGTGAACAAAGATACCGCCAGGAGACCGCCGAGAATGCTGTGTTGTGAATTTTCCATTTTTGAAAGAATCCAACCAGTTGCAAAAGAAAATACATTTAAAGAGTCCAGCCAAGAGAAAACGTGGCAACAGCTTCCCCTGACTGGCCTGTCAATCACTGTCATCTGTGCAGAAGTGGTGTGAGGCCAGGGTTCTTTACTTGTGGAGCCGAGAGTATCACTTTACGTCCACTTAATAGAAAGTTTCTAGCTGGCATCTTGTCTTCTCGAGCAACGTCTCGAACGAACGGATAAATAGAGAACTCTGGGTAATGTACCCAAGACGTAGTTCTAATGTTCACCATCTACGACGTCAGGCGCTGATCATCTTATTTTAGCCCCTGCCGTCAGATGGTGCTGACCGCAGTTTCGCATCCTATTATATATTTATCCATGCTCCTGATGGGAGGGTCAGGTAGCACCTGGCATGTTGCACAGGTGTTCAACGAGAAGCATGAGCCAAGAAAAACCGTCACCCACGACACTATTGCCAACTGAACTCAAAGTTTCATAAGACAGGTAGCCTAATATGGAAGATCAGCCCCGTTCAGGACGCCCAAGAAGTGTTTTTTTTTAGTCAGTTATTTACGACGCCGTATCAACTCTAGGTACTAGTGTCTATGGAATTTGTGATAGCGAGATGATATTTGGCGAATATAAGACTAATAAAATTAAGAAAATATCAGAATTAATTAAATTCTGGAGGCAAGAAAAAGAGAAGTGAAGAATGAAATAAAGCAAAACGAAAAGCTAAAGAAAGAAGTAGATGGAAATAAAAAGAAAAAAAAATTAAAAGTGAGGGGAATAGAGAACAAGAGAGAGAGAGAGAGGAAAAGTGAAACAATAACAACAACGTCGTAATTGAGAATCAATACTCCAATGAACTGGCTGTACTTCGAAGACCGTGCAAATTGTGAATTGCTGTAAGTTACGCTAATGCATAAGAAATTAACTGTTTCTGAATTTTTTATAGAGTCAATGGTGGAAGTAGATCGATGTTTATCTGCTCTGCCAACAATCGACGTATTTATTTATATATTTTTATTTATTTATTTATGTATTTACAATAAGATACGTCATATATATTAACGTTGTATCAGATTCACTTTTATAATGAATTAACAAGTCTTAAATACCCATTACTATATGATCGATTTTGTACTGTCCGTGATATTCCTTGTTTTTGATGCCCTATGTAAACATGATGCTTGCCGATTGCAGGGGACTTGGTCCGACGTTTCGTTTTACAAAGGGTTGAGTTTTGGCAAAACTAAAAATAGACTACTACAATATGCTTACTGTAGGAGCAACACAATGAAGAAATAACTTGAAATAAAGTAACTACAGTACATGCAAAGTGAATTTTATTTTCATAATTATTAACTTACGTAATTGCAGCCTCTCTCTCTCCCTCTCTCTCCGCCCTAGTTTCTTGGCCCCTACATTTCTTTTAAAGCGCATTGCCGCGACTTTTTTTTTTTAAGGGAACGTTGTAGGATTTCCTTCGCGCCCTACATCAATTCAGAGTGTAAATTGCACCCGGTTGTGTAAATGAAGTTGTGTTTTGTGGAAAATAGATTAACTACACATTAGACCAGCAGTCGTCAGCGCAGAGCACCCTGGGGCTAACGTTTCTTACCCGCGGAGAACACACTGCACTATGGTGCACTCGTAGCTGCTAGCGGATATGCTGTCTACCTCTTCCTGCTGCACGACGGGGCACACGGGACGGCTCCGCTTACCCTTTGCATATTTCAGCGAGTGCTGACGACCACTGCTTTAGACAAATCAATCCTTGGATGGCAGGTAGCATTGTCTAAAAATAGTATTACCTTACGACCTTGACGTTTCATCGCTCCATTAAAAGAATGAAGCCACTATTCCATGATAGAACTGGTCATCTAAGCTTTTTTTTATTAAATCGCACAGTTTTACTTTATTCGCACTGTTATTTAACACTGTATTGGCATATTAACACAAAACTCAGAATAAATAAACGGGAATGTGAAACTAAATTGACACTACATTACAATTATAATTATTTACAGTTTTATTCTACTCGCACTGTCCTTTATCACGTAGTGGCTTGTTAGCACAAAACTGCAGAATAAATGAACGAAAATGCAAGAGGGTTGGAAGAAGTAACGGTACAGGAGGTCAGTAACCTGCCCGGGTCCTTGACAATAAGCACAGAATAGTGACATGGTTACAGAAGCTTCACCCCCAACGCCTGACAAAGAATAGCGACAGTCTTCCAGATCATTGCATGTAGTAGTATTTAGTAGTAGTATTTATTTATTTAACCTGGTAGAGATAAGGCCGTCAGGCCTTCTCTGCCCCTCTACCAGGAGATTCCAACTACAATATCAACAATAAAATTACAATTAGTATTAAATTTACAATTACAATTACAAATAATATTACAGTTAGTATTAAATTTACAATTACAATAAAATCAAAGTACGAAAAGATTACCTGAATAATTAAAGCTAGATAATTTATCATAGAGAAACAAAGAATATTTTATATTTACTGAATTACAAATTAAATCTAGAATAACAAAATTGTATAGTGATGAAATTACTGAATATTGAAATATTTTGTCATAGATTAAAGAAACTATTTACAAGTAATCAATTACTGACCAAGTGCCTAGTAAGTTTTCGTTTGAATTCAATTTTATTTCGACAGTCCCTGATGCTAGCAGGTAGCGAATTCCAGAGTCTTGGCAGGGCTATTGTGAAAGAAGATGAGTATGAGGAGGTGCGATGGGATGGTATTGTTAGTATTGTTTCATGACGAGAGCGTGTGTTCAGATTATGGTGGGAAGAAAGGTAAGTGAAGGGAGACGACAGGTACGAAGGAATAGAAGAGTTCAAGATTTCGAAGAGAAAGAGAAGTGAATGTAAATTTCTTTTCTTATCTAGTTTAAGCCAACCTATTGCTTCCAGGGATGGGGTAATATGATCATATTTACGAACATTGCTTACAAAACGTACACACAAATTATGAGCACGTTGAAGTTTCATTTTGTTGTCGCTGGAGAGGTCAGTCAGTAAAATGTCCGCATAGTCGAAATAGGGAAATGCAAGTGTCTGCACAAGGGACTTTTTTAAGCAAGAGGGGAGATGAACATTTATCCTTTTTAGCACATGGATAATAGAATATACTTTTCTGCAGGTTTCTATGATTTGCATGTCCCAGTTGAGATTATTATCCATGTGAATGCCAAGATTTTTTACTGAAGTGCAGTACAGTCACGCAAAAAGTTATGTCATACTTCGTACAGTATTATCGCAAAATTAAAAATGGTTTGATAGAAATTAGCAACAGTTAGGCTTAAAATTATCCGTTTTAGTCAGTTTTTTTTTACCTAAATGGTGCCCAAAAATGATTCCGTTTTCGCGTTAGGCAGTTTTCTGTTTTAAAGTATTATTTTACATAGGAAATCATTCCGTTCCTAAATTTATTTTTCGTTTCTGCAGGTTTCCTTTTTATAGAGGGTACTTTTTAGCAAGGTTTTACTGTAGTTAACCATTGGCTCTCTCCTATATCGATTGAGCAGTGTATGAGGAAAAGAGAAGGGAAAAGGAGAGAGATGAGGGAAAATACGGAGAGAGGAAGAGAAAGAAATTGAGGAAGAAACGAGAAGAGGAAAATTAAGAAGATGAGGGAGGGATAAGCGGAAGGAAAGCGAGAAAGAAACGGAGAGGAGGATGGAAAAGACAAAAAAGTGAAGAAAAGGAGGGAAAGAACAAAGGAAGAGAAGAAGACCAGAAAACGAAAGGATAAGGAGTAGAAAGTGAGCAGAAAAACAATGGAAAGAGAAAAGAACAAGGAAAAGAAGGATGCTTTAGCCGTTCTGATAATGATGTGCCTGTCCTTATAAATGGTTGAATTTTATACATATTCTCTTTTGCGCTTAAGCTGCACACAGCATCTGAGAAATATTAAAATCTGTTAATGGAACGCACTTGTAACTTCCTCTTTGAAAGGGACAAACTTTAACGTTTTCACTCTAATGAATTTCGAGTCCATTAAATTATGTTACTGTGCGTGTCAAGCTGGTATTCAAGACCCCAGAGGCAATTGAATGTGTTTGAAATCCAAGAACGAAGTACCTCGGACTGATTTAGAATGACCCATGTAGAACCACAGTTACCTTCTCTTACCTAACGCATAGAAATTATCTACGTTCTGATTATGGAAATGTAAACGAGTAAATTTAGCACACTATATGGTCCAGAAGAGGTGTAAATTGGACTTTCCTACTTGACTGGTCTCATACAGAACGAATTACTTTTTATTAAATATTCTGCAACATTTTCTCCTCATAGATCTCTCAAAGAATGCCTCACAAAATAAGAATTATGGTACATGTAGTTGAAGGGTTCAGAGCCATAGTGTACCAAGCGACATTTATTAAAAACGGAGAAAGTAAGGGTTAAAGGTAAGTGAATACGATAGTTTAATGAAGATTGACATAGCATTTAGTTTTAATGTTCATACTTTATACTACTTGCTATATGTTTCCATTGAATTATGGTAATAACTTAATTTTAATCCTTGTTTCCTGCGTCTTTAATATATGGCGCTTGGCCCGCTATGGTTGTGAACCCTTCATTTATCCCTTTGTCTCCTGCGTGTCTCAAGTTTTCCTTTTACTTTCTCAAAAATATATCCACAGAAAAGGTCTCTATACAGACAACTGTAACTGTTTAGTTTCAGCTGTAATGCATTTATTATTATTATTATTATTATTATTATTATTATTATTATTATTATTACTATCATCATTGCGACTACTGTTATTTTAGCTATATTTTTTCCTTGTGTTAGCTTAATAAGTGCTCTATAGATTTCTGTGACCTTGTTGAATCTCTATATGGCTTCAATTTAATTTGTATTATTTTTCGCACTGTTTGTATTTTTCTATTTGTTTGTATTAAGTGTAGGGACAGTTATTTATGGAGATTAATTTTATTATTTGTGTTTTTTTAATATTGGTGTCGGCGGAGATTGTTGGAGATTGATTTGTACTCTTGGAGGAAATTATTGCAGATTTGTTTGTACTCTTGTCGGAAAATAATGGAAATTTTGAAAATACAATTATTTTGGAATTGGAGTATTAACTCAGTATGAATATTACTTTTCAAATAATTAACGTTAAAGGTTCGGTGGATTCTGGTAAAGGTGTGGTATGACCAATAGACAATATTTGTTGGATTGAAACTGTATTTAACACACATTCATTAAAAACGGAAAAAGTTTGCAGCCCTCAAATTAACACTTTCAAAGTATAAGTGAAATGTTGAATTCTCCGTCTTTTGAGTTCACTAATGCAATCAGAACACCTGGAATACCATGTAATGTAGCCTACTCGGATATATAACAAATTCAAGTGAAAAAAAAAAATCGAAAAAACTCAGAATATGAAATTCGTTATAAAATGACGCAATAGTAATAATTCGCGAATGTGTTCATATTTCGCTATTAGAACTCTATTTCGCGATTTGTCGGGATTGTTTTATCCACATATTACTAATCAGAATCACTCAATTAGTAAAGATTAGTAAAAAAATCTATAGTATATCTATTATGTCGTGATTTTCGCGATCTCTATAAATACCCGGCCCTGGTTATTTGGTAGAATGGAAAAGAAGACCCTATGACCTTAATCCTGTCAGAATAAATAAATAAATAAATAAATAAATAAATAAATAAATAAATAAATAAATAAATAAATAAATAAATAAATAAATAAATAAATAAATAAATAAATAAATAAATGAATGAATAAATAAATAAATAAATAAATAAATAAATAAATAAATAAATAAATAAATAAATAAATAAATAAATAAATAAATAAGCAAATACTTACTTACTTACAAATGGCTTTTAAGGAACCCGAAGGTTCATTGCCGCCCTCACATAAGCCCGCCATCGGTCCCTATCCTGTGCAAGATTAAGCCAGTCTCTATCATCATATCCCACCTCCCTCAAATCCATTTTAATATTATCCTCCCATCTACGTCTCGGCCTCCCTAAAGGTCTTTTTCCCTCCGGTCTCCCAACTAACACTCTATATGCATTTCTGGATTCGCCCATACGTGCTACATGCCCTGCCCATCTCAAACGTCTGGATTTCAAGTTCCTAATTATGTCAGGTGAAGAATACAATGTGTGCAGTTCTGTGTTGTGTAACTTTCTCCATTCTCCTGTAACTTCATCCCGCTTAGCCCCAAATATTTTCCTAAGCACCTTATTCTCAACCACCCTTAACCTATGTTCCTCTCTCAGAGTGAGAGTCCAAGTTTCACAGCCATATAGAAGAACCGGTAATATAACTGTTTTATAAATTCTAACTTTCAGATTTTTGGAGAGCAGACTGGATGATAAGAGCTTCTCAACCGAATAATAAC